>NC_068447.1:2591714-2876714 GCF_023373465.1 Oncorhynchus keta | reverse complement strand
CTCAATGCTGTTGGTCCAGACTGAAGGACAGGTTCAATATCTCCTCAATGCTGTTGGTCCAGACTGAAGGACAGGTTCAATATCTCCTCAATGCTGTTGGTCCAGACTGAAGGACAGGTTCAATATCTCCTCAATGCTGTTGGTCCAGACTGAAGGACAGGTTCAATATCTCCTCAATGCTGTTGGTCCAGACTGAAGGACAGGTTCAATATCTCCTCAATGCTGTTAGTCCAGACTGAAGGACAGGTTCAATATCTCCTCAATGCTGTTGGTCCAGACTGAAGGACAGGTTCAATATCTCCTCAATGCTGTTGGTCCAGACTGAAGGACAGGTTCAATATCTCCTCAATGCTGTTGGTCCAGACTGAAGGACAGGTTCAATATCTCCTCAATGCTGTTGGTCCAGACTGAAGGACAGGTTCAATATCTCCTCAATGCTGTTGGTCCAGACTGAAGGACAGGTTCAATATCTCCTCAATGCTGTTAGTCCAGACTGAAGGACAGGTTCAATATCTCCTCAATGCTGTTGGTCCAGACTGAAGGACAGGTTCAATATCTCCTCAATGCTGTTGGTCCAGACTGAAGGACAGGTTCAATATATCCTCAATGCTGTTGGTCCAGACTGAAGGACAGGTTCAATATCTCCTCAATGCTGTTGGTCCGGAATGAAGGACAGGTTCAATATCTCCTCAATGCTGTTGGTCCAGACTGAAGGACAGGTTCAATATCTCCTCAATGCTGTTGGTCCAGACTGAAGGACAGGTTCAATATCTCCTCAATGCTGTTGGTCAAGACTGAAGGACAAGTTCAATATCTCCTCAATGCTGTTGGTCCAGACTGAAGGACAGGTTCAATATCTCCTCAATGCTGTTGGTCCAGACTGAAGGACAGGTTCAATATCTCCTCAATGCTGTTGGTCCAGACTGAAGGACAGGTTCAATATCTCCTCAATGCTGTTGGTCCAGACTGAAGGACAGGTTCAATATCTCCTCAATGCTGTTGGTTCAGACTGAAGGACATGTTCAATATCTCCTCAATGCTGTTGGTTCAGACTGAAGGACATGTTCAATATCTCCTCAATGCTGTTGGTTCAGACTGAAGAACAGGTTCAATATCTCCTCAATGCTGTTGGTCCAGACTGAAGGACAAGTTCAATATCTCCTCAATGCTGTTGGTCCAGACTGAAGGACAAGTTCAATATCTCCTCAATGCTGTTGGTCCAGACTGAAGGACAAGTTCAATATCTCCTCAATGCTGTTGGTCCAGACTGAAGGACAGGTTCAATATCTCCTCAATGCTGTTGGTCCAGACTGAAGGACAAGTTCAATATCTCCTCAATGCTGTTGGTCCAGACTGAAGGACAAGTTCAATATCTCCTCAATGCTGTTGGTCCAGACTGAAGGACAGGTTCAATATCTCCTCAATGCTGTTGGTCCCTTTCAGAACTTCTCTATATTTGCATATTTTTGCCTCCGATTGTTGTCAGACCTTCAACCAAAACCTAATTTTAGATAAAGGGAACCTGAGTGAACAAATAACATGAAAATGTAATACGTATTTAATTTAATTAACAAAGTTATTCAACACCCAATGCCCCTGTGTGACGAGTATTTGCCCCTTACACTCAATAAATGGTTGTGCCACCTTTAGCTGGAATGACTCCAACCAACCACTTCCTGTAGTTGTTAATCAGTCCACCTTTAGCTGGAATGACTCCAACCAACCACTTCCTGTAGTTGTTAATCAGTCCACCTTTAGCTGGAATGACTCCAACCAACCACTTCCTGTAGTTGTTAATCAGTCCACCTTTAGCTGGAATGACTCCAACCAACCACTTCCTGTAGTTGTTAATCAGTCCACCTTTAGCTGAAATGACTCCAACCAACCACTTCCTGTAGTTGTTAATCAGTCCACCTTTAGCTGAAATGACTCCAACCAACCACTTCCTGTAGTTGTTGATCAGTCCACCTTTAGCTGCAATGACTCCAACCAACCACTTCCTGTAGTTGTTGATATCTGTGGAGGAATTGTGTTCCACTCTTCCACGCTTAACTACTTTAACTCAGTGACATTAGTAGGTTTTCCACCGTGAATTACTCATTTTAGGTCCTGCCACAACATCGCAATCGGGTTCAGGTCTGGACTTTGAACGGGATTCCGAAACGTAAAATGCGTAGCTTTTTTCAGCCATTCTAATGAAGACTTCCTCGTGTTTTGTCTGTCTGCATGACCCAGCTGTGCTTCAGCTCACAGACGGTTGGCCTGACATTCTCCTGTAGAATTATCTGACACAGAGCAGAATTCATGATTCCTTACTATTAAGGCAAGTTGTCCAGGTCCTGAGGCATCCCCAAACCATCATCCCCAAACCATCATCCCCAAACCATCATCCCCAAACCATCACACTACCACCACCATGCTGACCCCAACCATCACACTACCACCACCATGCTGACCCCAACCATCCCACTACCACCACCACCATGCTGACCCCAACCATCACACTACCACCACCATGCTGACCCCAACCATCACACTACCACCACCATGCTGACCCCAACCATCACACTACCACCACCATGCTGGACCACAAACCATCACACTACCACCACCATGCTGGACCCCAAACCATCACACTACCACCACCATGCTGACCCCAACCATCACACTACCACCACCATGCTGACCCCAACCATCACACTACCACCACCATGCTGACCCCAACCATCACACTACCACCACCATGCTGGACCACAAACCATCACACTACCAACACCATGCTGGACCCCAACCATCACACTACCACCACCATGCTGACCCCAACCATCACACTACCACCACCATGCTGACCCCAACCATCACACTACCACCACCATGCTGACCCCAACCATCACACTACCACCACCATGCTGGACCACAAACCATCACACTACCACCACCATGCTGGACCACAAACCATCACACTACCACCACCATGCTGGACCCCAAACCATCACACTACCACCACCATGCTGGACCCCAAACCATCACACTACCACCACCATGCTGACCCTAAACCATCACACTACTACAACCATGATGACCCCAAACCATCACACTACCACCACCATGCTGACCCCAACCATCACACTACCACCACCATGCTGACCCCAACCATCACACTACCACCACCATGCTGGACCCCAAACCATCACACTACCAACACCACGTTGGACCCCAAACCATCACACTACCACCACCATGCTGACCCCAACCATCACACTACCACCACCACGTTGGACCCCAAACCATCACACTACCACCACCATGCTGACCCCAACCATCACACTACCACCACCATGCTGACCCCAAAACCATCACACTACCACCACCATGCTGACCCCAACCATCACACTACCACCACCATGCTGACCCCAACCATCACACTACCACCACCATGCTGACCCCAACCATCACACTACCACCACCATGCTGACCCCAACCATCACACTACCACCACCATGCTGACCCCAACCATCACACTACCACCACCATGCTGGACCCAACCATCACACTACCACCACCATGCTGGACCCCAAACCATCACACTACCACCACCATGCTGGACCCCAAACCATCACACTACCACCACCACGTTGGACCCCAAACCATCACACTACCACCACCACGTGCTGGACCCCAAACCATCACACTACCACAACCATGATGACCCCAAACCATCACACTACCACCACCATGCTGGACCCCAAACCATCACACTACCACCACCATGCTGACCCCAACCATCACACTACAACAACCATGATGACCCCAACCATCACACTACCACCACCATGCTGGACCCCAAACCAACACACTACCACCACCATGCTGACCCCAAACCATCACACCATACCACCACCATGCTGGACCCCAAAACCATCACAAACCATACCACCACCACCATGCTGGACCCCAAACCATCACACTACCACCACCATGCTGGACCCCAAACCATCACACTACCACCACCATGCTGACCCCAAACCATCACACTACCACCACCATGCTGGACCCCAAACCATCACACTACCACCACCATGCTGGACCCCAAACCATCACACTACCACCACCATGCTGGACCCCAAACCATCACACTACCACCACCATGCTGGACCCCAAACCATCACACTACCAACACCATGCTGGACCCCAAAACCATCACACAACCAACACCATGCTGGAACCCAAACCATCACACTACTACAACCATGATGACCCCAACCATCACACTACCACCACCATGCTGGACCCCAAACCATCACACTACCACCACCATGCTGGACCCCAAACCATCACACTACCAACACCATGCTGGACCCCAAAACCATCACACAACCAACACCATGCTGGACCCCAAACCATCACACTACCACCACCATGCTGACCCCAAACCATCACACTACCACCACCACCATGCTGGACCCCAAACCATCACACTACCACCACCATGCTGGACCCCAAACCATCACACTACCACCACCACGCTGAACCCAAAACCATCACACTACCACCACCATGCTGGACCCCAAACCATCACACTACCACCACCATGCTGACCCCCAAACTCCCACTACCACCACCATGCTGGACCCCAAACCATCACACTACCACCACCATGCTGACCCCAAACCATCACCCTTATACCTCTCTTTTCTTGTTTTATCGGCTGGGAAATGAATCTCCCTCCCTTCACACACACCCTGCCCTCCTGCCTTCCTGCCCGCCTGCCTTCCTGCCCACCTGCCTTTCTGCCTGCCCTCCTGCCTTCCTGCCTGCCCGCCTGCCCTCCTGCCTGCCTGCCCTCCTGCCTTCCTGCCGGCCCGCCTGCCCTCCTGCCTTCCTGCCCACCTGCCTTTCTGCCTGCCCTCCTGCCTCCCACTACCCTGCCTGCCCGCCTGCCCTCCCGCCTTCCTGCCCACCTGCCCGCCTGCCTGCCCGCCTGCCCTCCTGCCTGCCCGCCTGCCCTCCTGCCTCACACTACCACCACCATGCCCACCACCATGCTGGACCCCAAACCATCACACTACCACCACCATGCTGGACCCCAAAACCATCACACTACCCATCACACTACCACCACCATGCCCCTGCCTTCCTGCCCCCCCCATCCTGCCTTCCATGCCTGCCCGCCTGCCCTGCCCCCTCCCACCTGCCTTCCCCTGCCCCCTCCTACCTGCCCCCACCCACCTGCCTGCCTGCCTGCCCTCCTGCCTTCCTGCTCACCTGCCCGCCTGCCCTCCTACCTTCTTGTCCACCCGCCCGCCTGCCTGCCTGCCTGCCCTGCCCTCCTGCCCTCCTGCCCTCCTGCCCACCTGCCCGCCTGCCCTCCTACCTTCTTGCCCACCCACCCGCCTGCCTGCCTGCCCGCCTGCCCTCCTGCCCTCCTGCCCTCCTGCCCACCTGCCCACCTGCCCGCCTGCCCTCCTACCTTCTTGCCCACCCGCCCGCCTGCCTGCCCGCCTGCCCTCCTGCCCTCCTTCCTGCCTGTGTAAATCTCTGTCCGTGGTGGTTGCTGGGTGGTACAGCCAGATGGCTGTGTAAATCTCTGTCCGTGGTGGTTGCTGGGTGGTACAGCCAGATGGCTGTGTAAATCTCTGTCCGTGGTGGTTGCTGGGTGGTACAGCCAGATGGCTGTGTAAATCTCTGTCCGTGGTGGTTGCTGGGTGGTACAGCCAGATGGCTGTGTAAATCTCCGTCCGTGGTGGTTGCTGGGTGGTACAGCCAGATGGCTGTGTAAATCTCTGTCCGTGGTGGTTGCTGGGTGGTACAGCCAGATGGCTGTGTAAATCTCTGTCCGTGGTGGTTGCCGGGTGGTACAGCCAGATGGCTGTGTAAATCTCTGTCCGTGGTGGTTGCCGGGTGTTACAGCCAGATGGCTGTGTAAATCTCTGTCCGTGGTGGTTGCCGGGTGGTACAGCCAGATGGCTGTGTAAATCTCTGTCCGTGGTGGTTGCCGGGTGGTACAGCCAGATGGCTGTGTAAATCTCTGTCCGTGGTGGTTGCTGGTACAGCCAGATGGCTGTGTAAATCTCTGTCCGTGGTGGTTGCCGGGTGGTACAGCCAGATGGCTGTGTAAATCTCTGTCCGTGGTGGTTGCCGGGTGGTACAGCCAGATGGCTGTGTAAATCTCTGTCCGTGGTGGTTGCGTGGTGGTGGGGTGGTACAGCCAGATGGCTGTGTAAATCTCTGTCCGTGGTGGTTGCCGGGTGGTACAGCCAGATGGCTGTGTAAATCTCTGTCCGTGGTGGTTGCCGGGTGGTACAGCCAGATGGCTGTGTAAATCTCTGTCCGTGGTGGTTGCCGGGTGGTACAGCCAGATGGCTGTGTAAATCTCTGTCCGTGGTGGTTGCCGGGTGGTACAGCCAGATGGCTGTGTAAATCTCTGTCCGTGGTGGTTGCCGGGTGGTACAGCCAGATGGCTGTGTAAATCTGTCCGTGGTGGTTGCCGGGTGGTAAAGATGGCTGTGTAAATCTCTGTCCGTGGTGGTTGCCGGGTGGTACAGCCAGATGGCTGTGTAAATCTCTGTCCGTGGTGGTTGCCGGGTGGTACAGCCAGATGGCTGTGTAAATCTCTGTCCGTGGTGGTTGCCGGGTGGTACAGCCAGATGGCTGTGTAAATCTCTGTCCGTGGTGGTTGCCGGGTGGTACAGCCAGATGGCTGTGTAAATCTCTGTCCGTGGTGGTTGCCGGGTGGTACAGCCAGATGGCTGTGTAAATCTCTGTCCGTGGTGGTTGCCGGGTGGTACAGCCAGATGGCTGTGTAAATCTCTGTCCGTGGTGGTTGCCGGGTGGTACAGCCAGATGGCTGTGTAAATCTCTGTCCGTG
The DNA here is from genome assembly GCF_023373465.1 of Oncorhynchus keta. Lineage (NCBI taxonomy): Eukaryota > Metazoa > Chordata > Actinopteri > Salmoniformes > Salmonidae > Oncorhynchus > Oncorhynchus keta. The sequence continues at coordinate 2,869,846 of NC_068447.1, read as the reverse complement.
GTGGTTGCCGGGTGGTACAGCCAGATGGCTGTGTAAATCTCTGTCCGTGGTGCCAGATGGCTGTGTAAATCTCTGTCCGTGGTGGTTGCCGGGTGGTACAGCCAGATGGCTGTGTAAATCTCTGTCCGTGGTGGTTGCAGCCAGGGTGGTACAGCCAGATGGCTGTGTAAATCTCTGTCCGCCAGGTACAGCCAGATGGCTGTGTAAATCTCTGTCTGTGGTGGTTGCCGGGGTGGTACAGCCAGATGGCTGTGTAAATCTCTGTCCGTGGTGGTTGCCGGGTAAATCTCTGTCCGTGGTGGTTGCCGGGTGGTACAGCCAGATGGCTGTGTAAATCTCTGTCCGTGGTGGTTGCCGGGTGGTACAGCCAGATGGCTGTGTACAAATCTCTGTCCGTGGTGGTTGCCGGGTGGTACAGCCAGATGGCTGTGTAAATCTCTGTCCGTGGTGGTTGCCAGGGCTGGTAAATATCTGTCCGTGGTGGTTGCCGGGTGCCAGATGGCTGTGTAAATCTCTGTCCGTGGTGGTTGCCGGGTGGTACAGCCAGATGGCTGTGTAAATCTCTGTCCGTGGTGATTGCCGGGTGGTACAGCCAGATGGCTGTGTAAATCTCTGTCCGTGGTGGTTGCCGGGTGGTACAGCCAGATGGCTGTGTAAATCTCTGTCCGTGGTGGTTGCCGGGTGGTACAGCCAGATGGCTGTGTAAATCTCTGTCCGTGGTGGTTGCCGGGTGGTACAGCCAGATGGCTGTGTAAATCTCTGTCCGTGGTGGTTGCTGGGTGGTACAGCCAGATGGCTGTGTAAATCTCTGTCCGTGGTGGTTGCTGGGTGGTACAGCCAGATGGCTGTGTAAATCTCTGTCCGTGGTGGTTGCTGGGTGGTACAGCCAAATGGCTGTGTAAATCTCTGTCCGTGGTGGTTGCCGGGTGGTACAGCCAGATGGCTGTGTAAATCTCTGTCCGTGGTGGTTGCTGGGTGGTACAGCCAGATGGCTGTGTAAATCTCTGTCCGTGGTGGTTGTCTAAGGCTGTGTGTGTGTGTGTGTGTGTGTGTGTGTGTGTGTGTGTGTGTGTGTGTGTGTGTGTGTGTGTGTGTGTGTGTGTGTGTGTGTGTGTGTGTGTGTGTGTGTGTGTGTGTGTGTGTGTGTGCGCGTGTGGGTGCGTGCCTTGCACCGGGTCCTAGACAGCAGCCGCCATCACTCACAGGTCACCGGGGACAGTGTGGTTGTTCGGTGACATGGCAGCACTAAATATAAGATACATCTCACTCTGGGGATGAGAAAGCAGAGAGGATTGGGGGAGGAGAAGGAGGGAGAGTTAGGAGCCGGGTGAGGAGAGGAGGAGGAGTGGCCGAGAGGTAGAAGAGGGGGAGGAGGAAGAGGAGGAGGAGGAGGAGAAGGGTAGAGGGTGAAAAGAGGAGGAAGAAGGAGGAGGAGGAGGAGAAGGGTAGAGGGAGAAAAGAGGAGGAAGAAGTAAGAGGAGGAGGAGGAGGAGGAGGAGAAGGGTAGAGGGAGAAAAGAGGATGAAGAAGGAAGAGGAGGAGGAGGAGAAGGGTAGAGGGTGAAAAGAGGAGGAAGAAGGAGGAGGAGGAGAAGGGTAGAGGGTGAAAAGAGGAGGAAGAAGGAGGAGGAGGAGAAGGGTAGAGGGAGAAAAGAGGAGGAAGAAGGAAGAGGAGGAGGAGAAGTGTAGAGGGTCAAAAGAGGAGGAAGAAGGAGGAGGAGGAGGAGGAGGAGAAGGGTAGAGGGTGAAAAGAGGAGGAAGAAGGAAGAGGAGGAGGAGGGTAGAGAGTGAAAAGAGGCGGAAGAAGGAGGAGGAGGAGAAGGGTAGAAGGTGAGAAGTGGGTGAGGAAGAGGAGAGGAGGAAGAGGAGAAGCGTAGATGGTGAGAAGAGGAGGAGGAAGGAGGAGGAGGAGAGGGGGAGGAGGAGGAAGGGCGAAGGGTAGAGGGTGAGAAGAGGAGGAGGAAAGAGGAGGAGGAGAGTTAGGAGAGGGAGAGGAGAGTTAGGAGAGGGGGTGGGGAGAGTTAGGAGAGGGGTGAGGAGAGTTAGGAGAGAGGAGGGGTGAAGAGAGTTTGGAGAGGGAGAGAGGAGGGGTGAGGAGAGTTAGGAGAGGGAGAGGAGAGGGGTGAGGAGAGTTAGGAGAGGGGGAGATGAGAGGGGATGAGGAGAGTTAGGAGAGGGAGAGGGGTGAGGAGAGTTAGGAGAGGGAGAGGAGAGGTGTGAGGAGAGTTAGGAGAGGGAGAGGGGTGAGGAGAGATAGGAGGGGGAGATGAGAGGGGGTGAGGAGAGTTAGGTGAGGGGGTGAGGAGAGTTAGGAGAGGCGGGTGAGGAGAGTTAGGAAAGGGGGTGAGGAGAGTTAGGAGAGGGGGAGAGGAGTGAGGAGAGTTAGGAGTGGGAGGGGAGAGTCATTCCTCTTTCTTATTGGTTCCACTGTCTGTGTGTGTGTGTGTGTGTGTGTGTGTGTGTGTGTGTGTGTGTGTGTGTGTGTGTGTGTGTGTGTGTGTGTGTGTGTGTGTGTGTGTGTGTGTGTGTGTGTGTGTGTGTGTGTGTGTGTGTGTGTGTGTGTGTGAATATGTGCCACATGTCAAAGTCACTCTTGACACTGATTGAAACAGGCACGTTTCTGATGGCTACATAGCTTTAGCTCTAGTTAGCTTTAGCACTAGTTAGCGTTAACGCTAGTTAGCTATTGCGCTAGTTAGCGACTACCCTCAAACTGAACACAAAGCTTAAAATGTTTTATCCACGGGTTCATCTGACTCTGTGAAAGTAGATACAATGCCTCAATACCAAAAATCATAAAACATTTATACTTCTTCATCCGAGGAATTAATGACAATTTACCATAGACACTACTCTACTATCATGATTAACTTGATTTCTACCATTTAGTGTTAGCTAGTCATGTTATCCACTACTAGCTAATAATAATAAAAGCTAGTGTTAAACTTTCTAACACTAATAGCTACCAAGGGATGAAAGCCGTTAGCTAGTTATCACAAGGTGTTATAATACACTAGCCAGTTAGCTACAGTAGCTAGCTAGTAAGTTATTCTTAAAAATTGAAAATCAGTCATTTTGTAGTGAAACGCAAAATGGATCTCCCTCCTGCCCCCCTCCCATTGCCACTATCCTACGTACCACCAGTACAGTTAGACATGAGCAGGTCTGATGAGCTACCAGAGTGGGCACAGTCACCAGGAGAGGGCGCCAGTCAACCATCCACCTCAACAACATGGTACCAGGAAGAACCGCCTCCACCATCTGACGAAGCTGCAGAGAGAAGAGGGAGAAACTGCTTGAAGCACTGCTAATAGAGTAAAAGGCGGAAGACCATATATGTATTGTCTTGCTGCGGTTAGAGGATAGGAGGCCTATGAACTAAGAGGCACAGTAGTGCTGCTGTGCTCTTTGAAATAACAAGGTGCAGAAACCACAAGTGGGACTTGAGAGGTGATCAGAAGGACGAGAAAACGGCATCACTTTGACGCTGACTTCTTGAATCTCGAATTCATTTAGACAACCATTTGACATCGGGCTATTTTGAGCCCGAGGTCAAATTACTTTAAAGATTCTAACTTGCTGGATACTAGGGTAAGAGTCCGTTTACCTATCGAACAGTGGACCCTGTGTGCAGTATACGTTTGGACCGAGTGTACCGTTGTGACAAAGTCTTAATTGACAGAGGAACACTGTATCACCGGCCGGGTTGCTTGCCCCAGACACTGCGGTAGATCAACGGCAGAATTACCACTTGCTGAGAACGGTTGGTAAATTGTTTCGATTCGACTCTGTCTCCGACCGACCGACCCAGTGACACGTGTACTGCTGTAAGAATATCTTACCTGATTGAACACAGTACCTTGCCCTGGAATGGCGGTTTCAGGTTATTTGACAATACTATCCAACCTGAGGGCAGGTTAGAGTACTCAGTCTAACTTGAATCTCAAAATTTAGTTGAACCAACGATTCCTCATAGGAGAAGATCGATACATAAACTAAATTCTCAGAACTCTTTGAAACACCGCTCCTGATCTCGTGGGTCTCCCTGTCATCTTTTAAAGGTAGTGAAACGTTGAAATATTATATTTTATTAGAGATAAGTGTTATCATTGTACCAGGCATTTTATAGAGCATTAAGGCATTTGCATGTTTTTGATTAACGCTGTGTGTGACCAAGTAACAAATTGTGTATTTTGAAGTGTGTTTGACTGTAAAAGACAAAAAAAACAGAGTGTTTCCAAAATAAACGGTCGTCTTGTTTTGTCTCGAGTAAAACGCCCTCCCAAGACAGTTAACGGCACGGGAGATAACAACTCTGCCCGCTACCGGGACACTGGAAACGGAGATCAGTACTCCATGACAAAGTGAGTTACCATTAAAAGACAAGGAGGAAGGTGTGTCCAGTAGTGATTCATTAGTAGTGATTCATGGGGCGGCAGCGTAGCCTAGTGGTTAGAGCGTTGGACTAGTAACCGGAAGGTTGTGAGTTCAAACCCCCGAGCTGACAAGGTACAAATCTGTCGTTCTGTCAAATCTGTCGTTCTGCCCCTGAACAGGCAGTTAACCCACTGTTCCCATATGTTCTTAACTGACTTGCCTGGTTAAATAAAGGTAATAAAAATAAATAAAACAATTCAATTGTCTTATCGATCTATCTAAGTTTTATTTTCCAAGCGATACATAGCTGACGGGCAGAGTAGTGAGACTAAGTTGACTAAAGGTCTTCACACTTTAAACTAGATACATCACAGAGGGGAAATACTCAACCTGAGGGAAATCATATAGAGACTGGTAGGAAGAAGGCTTAATAACAACTCAGGCATCCATTAGTGGTGTAAAAGGAGTCTAGAGGATCAACGTGGGGTTCACACATCCCAGCTAGAGCTGGACCGTTGAGAGTGACAAGGCAAAAGACCTCTCTTGGGGTTCACACATCCCAGCTAGAGCTGGACCGTTGAGAGTGACAAGGCAAAAGACCTCTCTTGGGGTTCACACATCCCAGCTAGAGCTGGACCGTTGAGAGTGACAAGGCAAAAGACCTCTCTTGGGGTTCACACATCCCAGCTAGAGCAAGACCGTTGAGAGTGACAAGGCAAAAGACCTCTCTTGGGGTTCACACATCCTAGCTAGAGCTGGACCGTTGAGAGTGACAAGGCAAAAGACCTCTCTTGGGGTTCACACATCCCAGCTAGAGCTGGACCGTTGAGAGTGACAAGGCAAAAGACCTCTCTTGGGGTTCACACATCCCAGCTAGAGCTGGACCGTTGAGAGTGACAAGGCAAAAGACCTCTCTTGGGGTTCACACATCCCAGCTAGAGCTGGAACGTTGAGAGTGACAAGGCAAAAGACCTCTCTTGGGGTTCACACATCCCAGCTAGAGCTGGACCGTTGAGAGTGACAAGGCAAAAGACCTCTCTTGGGGTTCACACATCCCAGCTAGAGCTAGAACGTTGAGAGTGACAAGGCAAAAGACCTCTCTTGGGGTTCACACATCCCAGCTAGAGCAAGACCGTTGAGAGTGACAAGGCAAAAGACCTCTCTTGGGGTTCACACATCCCAGCTAGAGCTGGACCGTTGAGAGTGACAAGGCAAAAGACCTCTCTTGGGGTTCACACATCCCAGCTAGAGCTGGACCGTTGAGAGTGACAAGGCAAAAGATCTCTCTTGGGGTTCACACATCCCAGCTAGAGCTGGACCGTTGAGAGTGACAAGGCAAAAGACCTCTCTTGGGGTTCACACATCCCAGCTAGAGCTGGACCGTTGAGAGCAAGGCAAAAGACCTCTCTGGGGTTCACACATCCCAGCTAGAGCTGGACCGTTGAAGTGACAAAAAAGACCTCTCTTGGGGTTCACACATCCCAGCTAGAGCAAGACCGTTGAGAGTGACAAGGCAAAAGACCTCTCTTGGGGTTCACACATCCCAGCTAGAGCTAGACCGTTGAGAGTGACAAGGCAAAAGACCTCTCTTGGGGTTCACACATCCCAGCTAGAGCAAGACCGTTGAGAGTGACAAGGCAAAAGACCTCTCTTGGGGTTCACACATCCCAGCTAGAGCTGGACCGTTGAGAGTGACAAGGCAAAAGACCTCTCTTGGGGTTCACACATCCCAGCTAGAGCTAGACCGTTGAGAGTGACAAGGCAAAAGACCTCTCTTGGGGTTCACACATCCCAGCTAGAGCTGGACCGTTGAGAGTGACAAGGCAAAAGACCTCTCTTGGGGTTCACACATCCCAGCTAGAGCAAGACCGTTGAGAGTGACAAGGCAAAAGACCTCTCTTGGGGTTGACACATCCCAGCTAGAGCAAGACCGTTGAGAGTGACAAGGCAAAAGACCTCTCTACGTACGCGGACAACGTGTCGATAAAGAAAGAGAGGCAGGGCTACGCGAGCGGTCCTGGTTATACCGAGATAGCCTGAATTATCTATAGTGCCCTGTCCAATCCAGGGAACGGGACGCTAACCACCTCTAGCACCCCGCTGCCGGCTGAAGGTTTCATATCGCAACACTTTTAGTATTCTGACAAAGGATGCCATCTAGCTAGTGTAACAGTATAACTTTAGACCGTCCCCTCGCCCATACCCGGGCGCGAACCAGGGACTCTCTGCACACATCAACAACAGCCACCCACGAAGCATCGTTACCCATCGCTCCACAAAAGCCGCGGCCCTTGCAGAGCAAGGGGAACTACTGCTTCAAGGTCTCAGAGCAAGTGACGTAACCGATTGAAATGCTATTTAGCGCGCACCGCTAACTAAGCTAGCCGTTTCACATCCGTTACACTAGCTAACTTACCAGCTACCTAGCTAGGGTCTGTACCTGAGTTCAAAGGTTAGATACCTAGCAAGCTAGCGTGCTAATCAAAAAATTAGCTATTTTAACAAATTGTTAACTCTTTTTTATTTTTTATTTTTTTATTTCACCTTTATTTAACCAGGTAGGCTAGTTGAGAACAAGTTCTCATTTGCAACTGCGACCTGGCCAAGATAAAGCATAGCAGTGTGAACAGACAACACAGAGTTACACATGGAGTAAACAATTAGCAAGTCAATAACACAGTAGAAAAAAATGGGCAGTCTATATACAATGTGTGCAAAAGGCATGAGGAGGTAGGCGAATAATACAATTTTGCAGATTAACACTGGAGTGATAAATGATCAGATGGGCATGTACAGGTAGAGATATTGGTGTGCAAAAGAGCAGAAAAGTAAATAAATAAAAACAGTATAAAAACAGTATGGGAATGAGGTAGGTGAAAAAGGGTGAGCTATTTACCTATAGACTATGTACAGCTGCAGCGATCGGTTAGCTGCTCGGATAGCTGATGTTTGAAGTTGGAGAGGGAGATAAAAGTCTCCAACTTCAGCGATTTTTGCAATTCGTTCCAGTCACAGGCAGCAGAGTACTGGAACGAAAGGCGGCCAAATGAGGTGTTGGCTTTAGGGATGATCAGTGAGATACACCTGCTGGAGCGCGTGCTACGGATGGGTGTTGCCATCGTGACCAGTGAACTGAGATAAGGCGGAGCTTTACCTAGCATGGACTTGTAGATGACCTGGAGCCAGTGGGTCTGGCGACGAATATGTAGTGAGGGCCAGCCGACTAGAGCATACAAGTCGCAGTGGTGGGTGGTATAAGGTGCTTTAGTGACAAAACGGATGGCACTGTGATAGACTGCATCCAGTTTGCTGAGTAGAGTGTTGGAAGCCATTTTGTAGATGACATCGCCGAAGTCGAGGATCGGTAGGATAGTCAGTTTTACTAGGGTAAGCTTGGCAGCGTGAGTGAAGGAGGCTTTGTTGCGGAATAGAAAGCCGACTCTGGATTTGATTTTTGATTGGAGATGTTTGATGTGAGTCTGGAAGGAGAGTTTGCAGTCTAGCCAGACACCTAGGTACTTATAGATGTCCACATATTCAAGGTTGGAACCATCCAGGGTGGTGATGCTAGTCGGGCATGCGGGTGCAGGCAGCGATCGGTTGAAAAGCATGCATTTGGTTTTACTCGCGTTTAAGAGCAGTTGGAGGCCACGGAAGGAGTGCTGTATGGCATTGAAGCTCGTTTGGAGGTTGGATAGCACAGTGTCCAATGACGGGCCGAAAGTATATAGAATGGTGTCGTCTGCGTAGAGGTGGATCAGGGAATCGCCCGCAGCAAGAGCAACATCATTGATATATACAGAGAAAAGAGTCGGCCCGAGAATTGAACCCTGTGGCACCCCCATAGAGACTGCCAGAGGACCGGACAGCATGCCCTCTGATTTGACACACTGAACTCTGTCTGCAAAGTAATTGGTGAACCAGGCAAGGCAGTCATCCGAAAAACCGAGGCTGTTGAGTCTGCCGATAAGAATTTGGTGATTGACAGAGTCGAAAGCCTTGGCGAGGTCGATGAAGACGGCTGCACAGTACTGTCTTTTATCGATGGCGGTTATGATATCATTTAGTACCTTGAGTGTGGCTGAGGTGCACCCGTGACCGGCTCGGAAACCAGATTGCACAGCGGAGAAGGTACCGTGGGATTCGAGATGGTCAGTGACCTGTTTGTTGACTTGGCTTTCGAAGACCTTAGATAGGCAGGGCAGGATGGATATAGGTCTATAGCAGTTTGGGTCCAGGGTGTCTCCCCCTTTGAAGAGGGGGATGACTGCGGCAGCTTTCCAATCCTTGGGGATCTCAGACGATATGAAAGAGAGGTTGAACAGGCTGGTAATAGGGGTTGCGACAATGGCGGCAGATAGTTTCAGAAATAGCGTGTCCAGATTGTCAAGCCCAGCTGATTTGTACGGGTCCAGGTTTTGCAGCTCTTTCAGAACATCTGCTATCTGGATTTGGGTAAAGGAGAACCTGGAGAGGCTTGGGTGAGGAACTACGGGGGGCGGAGCTGTTGGCCGAGGTTGGAGTAGCCAGGCGGAAGGCATGGCCAGCCGTTGAGAAGTGCTTATTGAAGTTTTCGATAATCATGGATTTATCGGTGGAGACCGTGTTTCCTAGCCTCAGTGCAGTGGGCAGCTGGGAGGAGGTGCTCTTGTTCTCCATGGACTTCACAGTGTCCCAGAACTTTTGGAGTTGGAGCTACAGGATGCAAACTTCTGCCTGAAGAAGCTGGCCTTAGCTTTCCTGACTGACTGCGTGTATTGGTTCCTGACTTCCCTGAACAGTTGCATATCACGGGGGCTATTCGATGCTATTGCAGTCCGCCACAGGATGTTTTTGTGCTGGTCGAGGGCAGTCAGGTCTGGAGTGAACCAAGGGCTGTATCTGTTCTTGGTTCTGCATTTTTTGAACGGAGCATGCTTATCTAAAATGGTGAGGAAGTTACTTTTAAAGAATGACCAGGCATCCTCAACTGACGGGATGAGGTCAATGTCCTTCCAGGATACACGGGCCAGGTCGATTAGAAAGGCCTGCTCACAGAAGTGTTTTAGGGAGCGTTTGACAGTGATGAGGGGTGGTCGTTTGACTGCGGCTCCGTGGCGGATACAGGCGATGAGGCAGTGATCGCTGAGATCCTGGTTGAAGACAGCGGAGGTATATTTGGAGGGCCAGTTGGTCAGGATGACGTCTATGAGGGTGCCCTTGTTTACAGAGTTAGGGTTGTACCTGGTGGGTTTCTTGATGATTTGTGTGAGATTGAGGGCATCTAGCTTAGATTGTAGGACTGCCGGGGTGTTAAGCATATCCCAGTTTAGGTCACCTACAGAACAAACTCTGAAGCTAGATGGGGGGCAATCAATTCACAAATGGTGTCCAGGGCACAGCTGGGAGCTGAGGGGGGTCGGTAGCAGGCGGCAACAGTGATAGACTTATTTCTGGAGAGAGTAATTTTCAAAATTTGTAGTTCAAACTGTTTGGGTATGGACCTGGAAAGTATGACATTACTTTGCAGGCTATCTCTGCAGTAGACTGCGACTCCGCCCCTTTGGCAGTTCTATCTTGACGGAAGATGTTATAGTTGGGTATGGAAATCTCTGAATTTTTGGTGGCCTTCCTGAGCCAGGATTCAGACACGGCAAGGACATCAGGGTTAGCAGAGTGTGCTAAAGCAGTGAGTAAAACAAACTTAGGGAGGAGGCTTCTGATGTTGACATGCATAAAACCAAGACTTTTTCGATCACAGAAGTCAACAAATGAGGGTACCTGGGGGCATGCAGGGCCTGGGTTTACCTCCACATCACCCGCGGAACAGAGAAGGAGTAGTATGAGGGTGCGGCTAAAGGCTATCAAAACTGGTCGCCTAGAGCGTTGGGGGCAGAGGATAAGAGGAGCAGGTTTCTGGGCATGGTAGAATATATTCAGGGCATAATGCGCAGACAGGGGTATGGTGGGGTGCAGGTACAGCGGAGGTAAGCCCAGGCACTGGGTGATGATGAGAGAGGTTGTATCTCTGGACATGCTGGTTGTAATGGGTGAGGTCACCGCATGTGTGGGGGGTGGGACAAAGGAGGTAACAGGGGTATGCAGAGTGGATCTAGGGGCTCCATTGTGAACTAAAACAATGATAACTAACCTGAACAACAGTATACAAGGCATATTGACATTTGGGAGAGACATACAGCGAGGCATACAGTAATCACAGGTGTTGAATTGGGAAAGCTAGCTAAAAACAGTAGGCGAGGCTAATCAGCTAGCACAACAAACAGCAGGTAAAATGGCGTTGACTAGGCAACTGGGCCGACAGATAAACAAACAAGCAGAATGGGGTACCGTGATTAATGGACAGTCCAGCGTGCGTCAGCTATGTAGCCAAGAGATCAGTGTCCAGGGGGCAGCGGTGGATGGGCAGGGAAGCTGGGCTGGCGAGTGTTATCCAGGTTTTTTTTTTTTTAAACTAACAATGACTAAATAGCTTGTAGCTAGTTAGCTGGTTAGCGTCTGGAGGTTCTTGAGTGTGTCATAAAAATAAATAAAAATTAAAAGTGATAGCGAATCCGTATCACAGTGGGTGAGGCAGGTTTCCGGAAGGTATAAACAAATAAAAATCAAAGAGAGATAGAAAGTAAATGGGTTCAGAAGTGTTTGGGATGAGGTGAGTCAGATGGTTAGCAGGCCTGTGCTAACAAGCTAACAGTTCGTAGGCCCGGGCTAGACAAGCTAGCCGTTAGCAGGCCGAATAGCAAGTAGGGAGATAGCGAGGGCTAGAGAGCTAACCTTTGGGGGACGTCGCGATGGGGTGAGTCTGTTTATTCCTCTTCTTGCGGTGACATCGACAGACCGGTCGTGGGCCCGGGTAATTGTAGCCCAGGATTATGCTACAGGAGCTCTAGTGCGCTGGGTGAGCTGGAGACACAGCGTTTCAGAAAGCTCGCGGGCCTTGGCCAGCAGATGGATCTTTGGCGATGTCGCAACGAAAAAGCCTGTTGAAACCACCTCGGACGATTATGTCGGCGGACCAGTCGTGATGGATCGGCGGCGCTCCGTGTCGGCAGTAAAGGGTCCAGGCCAATTGGCAAAAGAGGTATCGTTGGGCCTCTTCGGCTAGTCGGGAGGTGGGCTTAGCTCAAGGCTAACTGTAGCTTGTTTTGGGCCAGAGACGTTGGCCAGGAGTAGCCACTGGAATTGCAGCTAGCTAGTTGCGATGATCCGGTGTAAAGGTTCAGAGCTTGCGGTAGGAATCCGGAGATGTGGTAGAGAAAGAGCAGTCTGATATGCTCTGGGTTGATGTCGCGCTGGTGTTCTAGTTAGCTTAGAAGACCGCTAGCAATGGCTAACTGAGTACGAGCTAGTAGCTAGTTAGCTGGCTAGCTTCTGATGGTGGCTCCGGTTCTAAAGTAAAGTATAGAAAAGGCGGATCCGTACCACATTGGGTGATGCGGGTTGCAGGAGAGTATATTCAGCTCTAGTTTGAAAGTGAGATTAAAATATGTACGAAATATATACAGAAAAAAAACGAAGAAAACTATATTTACACTAGACAGGACGGGACAAGACAAAACATACGTCCGACTGCTACGCCATCTTGGATTTGTCATGTCAATGTTAGCTAGCTAACACTTGCTAGCTAGCGAAGCCAAACACAATCTACTTAGCTAGTTAGCTATATCATGCCAAAGATTACCTCGTCTTAAATCGTTTAGCAGAATGTCTATATATTTAATTACAGACGTGCTAGCTAAGCTAGCTACTCAGCTAGCTGAACAGCGTGCTAAATCATCTAGCAGAACTTCTGTATTCAACATTTCATAGAGAATTTACCATCTCTCCTCTGTCAACATTTTGATATTGTGAACATTTATTTCGCGTTTTTGCACACTTCTCATAGCCATGTCGACACAACATTCCGGGCGCGTTCCAGGTTATTTCTTGTGCATTTCACAGATCTCATAAAGTCGGGGTAAATTTTTCCAAAATCCAAAGAACCAATAATATGGTTTGAGATGAATCTTTAATTCCTGGAATAAATAAATGATTCAATTTTACCATTATTTAACTAGGCAAGTCAGTTAAGAACAAATTCTTACTTTTTTTTTACTCAGCCTAGGAACAGTGGGTTAACCGATTGTTCAGGGGCAGAATGACAGATTTGTATCTTGTCAGCTCGGGGGTTTGAACTTGCAACATTTCGGTTACTAGTCCAACACTCTAACCACTAGGCTATGCTGCCACCCCTGCATTGTCAGGGTTTTAAACGTGGGGCATGATGCAATCATGGGAATTTACCTTTGGTCTGAGAACCAACCATTTCTGTTCCTGGGACAGAGCAACATTGCATCACTCCCAAAAGTGAGAGAAATAACTATTGTTTAACTGAAAATAAGAATGCATGATGATAAATAAAGGGTTTCAATATCATACGCATGTGTAAATGCATTTAGACATTTAACATTTACATTTAAGTCATTTAGCGGACGCTCTTATCCAGAGCGACTTACAAATTGGTCCATTCACCTTATGACATCCAGTGGAACAGTCACTTTACAATAGTGCATCTAAATCTTAAAGGGGGGGTGAGAAGGATTACTTATCCTATCCTAGGTATTCCTTGAAGAGGCGAAACTATTAATAGCTGGAGGTAAATAGTGGCTCACTATTCGACAAGCACTGACTGGCTATCGCACTATTTATGTTTTGTTTTAACCCATTAATGGTTTATAACGCATTAAACAATAATTATAATTATAATTAACCCTTTATAACCCCTTTATAACCCCCTTTATAACCCCTTTATAACCCCCTTTATAACCCCTTTATTAACCCCTTTATAACCCCTTTATAACCCCTTTATAACCCCCTTTATTAACCCCTTTATAACCCCTTTATAACCCCTTTATAACCCCTTTATTAACCCCTTTATAACCCCTTTATAACCCCTTTATAACCCCCTTTATAACCCCCTTTATTAACCCCTTTATAACCCCCTTTATAACCCCCTTTATTAACCCCTTTATAACCCCCTTTATTAACCCATTTATTAACCCCTTTATAACCCCTTTATAACCCCTTTATAACCCCCTTTATAACCCCCTTTATTAACCCCTTTATAACCCCACCACAAGGAGTCGCTAGAGCTCGATAAGTCAAGTAAAGCACCACCTTATGGGACTCTCAATCACAGCTGGATGTGATTCAGCCTGGATTCAAACCGGGGACTGTAGTGATGCCTCTTGCACTGAAATGCAGTGCCTTAGACCGCTGTGATACAGCCTGGAATCAAACCGGGGACTGTAGTGATGCCTCTTGCACTGACATGCAGTGCCTTAGACCGCTGTGATACAGCCTGGAATCAAACCGGGGACTGTAGTGATGCCTCTTGCACTGAAATGCAGTGCCTAAGACCGCTGTAATACAGCCTGGAATCAAACCGGGGACTGTAGTGATGCCTCTTGCACTGAAATGCTGTGCCACTCCGGGAGAGTCCTATGTCTAATTATTTTACATTCCAAAAATATAACATAAACACATAGAACAAAAAAAAGTGCTATCTAGAACCTAAATGGTTCTTCGCCTGTCCCCGTAGGAGAACCCTTTAAAGAACCCTATGGGCGCTGGTCAAAAGTAGTGAACTATATATAGGAAATAAAGTGCCCTGCATTGATTGGCATTAAACCGGGTCTTAACGTCTCTGTGTTCTTGGAGACTGAGTTGAGTTTCTTCTTCTTGTCATTTTTATCTGAGCTGCTGCTAACACATCACCTGATTGGGACAGGGAGGCTGCCAACACATCACCTGATTGGACAGGGAGGCTGCCAACACATCACCTGATTGGACAGGGAGGCTGCCAAGACATCACCTGATTGGACAGGGAGGCTGCCAAGACATCACCTGATTGGGACAGGGAGGCTGCCAAGACATCACCTGATTGGGACAGGGAGGCTGCCAACACATCACCTGATTGGACAGGGAGGCTGCCAACACATCACCTGATTGGGACAGGGAGGCTGCCAACACATCACCTGATTGGACAGGGAGGCTGCCAACATATCACCTGATTGGGACAGGGAGGCTGCCAACACATCACCTGATTGGACAGGGAGGCTGCCAACACATCACCGGATTGGGACAGGGAGGCTGCCAAGACATCACCGGAACAGGGAGGCTGCCAACACATCACCTGATTGGACAGGGAGGCTGCCAACATATCACCTGATTGGGACAGGGAGGCTGCCAACACATCACCTGATTGGACAGGAGGCTGCCAACACATCACCTGAACAGGAGGCTGCCAACACATCACCAGAACCCTATGCCAACACATCACCGGATTGGGACAGGAGGCTGCCAACACATCACCTGATTGGGACAGGGAGGCTGCCAACACATCACCTGATTGGGACAGGGAGGCTGCAAACACATCACCTGATTGGACAGGGAGGCTGCCAACACATCACCTGATTGGGACAGGGAGGCTGCCAACACATCACCAGATTGGGACAGGGAGGCTGCCAACACATCACCTGATTGGGACAGGGAGGCTGCCAACACATCACCAGATTGGGACAGGGAGGCTGCCAACACATCACCTGATTGGGACAGGGAGGCTGCCAACACATCACCAGATTGGGACAGGGAGGCTGCCAACACATCACCAGATTGGGACAGGGAGGCTGCCAACACATCACCTGATTGGGACAGGGAGGCTGCCAACACATCACCTGATTGGGACAGGGAGGCTGCCAACACATCACCTGATTGGACAGGGAGGCTGCCAAGACATCACCGGATTGGACAGGGAGGCTGCCAACACATCACTGGATTGGACAGGGAGGCTGCCAACACATCACCTGATTGGACAGGGAGGCTGCCAACACATCACCTGATTGGACAGGGAGGCTGCCAACACATCACCTGATTGGACAGGGAGGCTGCCAACACATCACCTGATTGGACAGGGAGGCTGCCAACACATCACCGGATTGGGACAGGGAGGCTGCCAACACATCACCTGATTGGGACAGGGAGGCTGCCAACACATCACCTGATTGGACAGGGAGGCTGCCAACACATCACCTGATTGGGACAGGGAGGCTGCCAACACATCACCTGATTGGGACAGGGAGGCTGCCAACACATCACCTGATTGGACAGGGAGGCTGCCAACACATCACCTGATTGGGACAGGGAGGCTGCCAACACATCACCTGATTGGACAGGGAGGCTGCCAACACATCACCAGATTGGGACAGGGAGGCTGCCAACACATCACCTGATTGGGACAGGGAGGCTGCCAACACATCACCGGATTGGGACAGGGAGGCGGCAAACACATCACCTGATTGGGACAGGGAGGCGGCAAACACATCACCTGATTGGGACAGGGAGGCTGCCAACACATCACCTGATTGGGACAGGGAGGCTGCTAACACATCACTGGATTGGGACAGGGAGGCGGCAAACACATCACCTGATTGGGACAGGGAGGCGGCAAACACATCACCTGATTGGGACAGGGAGGCTGCCAACACATCACCGGATTGGGACAGGGAGGCGGCAAACACACGTTGCACTTTAGATGATCCATATTGGATGACCTGGACAGCGCCAGATAAAATTGACCTTTTGGGGAAGGAAGATACAGTATCGAGGAAGACCATCAATCATTATCTGTGCTTCTCCTCTGTGTGTGTGTGTGTGCGTGTGTGCATGTGTGTGTGTGTGCGTGCGCGCGTGTGTGTGTGCGTGCGCGTGTGTGTGTGTGTGTGTGTGTGTGTGTGTGTGTGTGTGTGTGTGTGTGTGTGTGTGTGTGTGTGTGTGTGTGTGTGTGTGGCATTCTCATGAATCATTCCTTTGCTGCAGCAAGCCAGCTGAGGCTTCATTATGGCTTGGCCAATCAATGGAGCCCAACCACACTATAATTGGTAGTTATTGGATTTAATTTGGACCAATTGAGAGCTTGTTAAACTCTGGATTAACAGACAGACAGTCGGTAACGATCCAACAGACCACAGTCTAATACAGGGACCTGGTGAACACAACACAGCCAAAAGCAGAAACGGACTCGCTATAGGGTACTTTAGGCAAATGCCAAATGGGTCGGTCCATCTTCAGCCCCGTGGGCTGGGTTTGCGCAGAATTATCAGTATTTGGATTGAGGCCTTGAGTTAAAATGTGGGTGTTTAGGCGCCCTCAATTAAAAATATGGGCCGGTATGTTAAAAATGCCTGGGTCAATATCTAGTCTCAATCCCTCCCTGGCTGGAAGAGTGAAGGACCAACAGGCACTCTGGTCTGTCTCCCTTTGTCCTAAACAGACTTCACATCGCTGTGCTGTGTTTCCCTGCTTCCTATTGCAACTTGAAGAACCTTATGCATGACTGCAGGCCCAGTGTTGCCCTTCTCCTTAATGCCATCACTTAAAACAGTTGTATTCTCGTACACAGTACAGTAATAACATTAGTATAGTACAGTAATAACATCAGTATAGTATAGTAATAACATTAGTATAGTACAGTAATAACATTAGTATAGTACAGTAATAACATTAGTATAGTACAGTAATAACATTAGTATAGTATAGTAGTAACATTAGTACAGTAATAACATTAGTATAGTACAGTAGTAACATTAGTATAGTAATAACATTAGTATAGTACAGTAGTAACATTAGTATAGTAATAACATTAGTGTAGTAATAACATTAGTATAGTACAGTAGTAGCATTAGTATAGTAATAACATTAGTATAGTACAGTAGTAACATTAGTATAGTAATAACATTAGTATAGTACAGTAATAACATTAGTATAGTACATTAATAACATTAGTATAGTACAGTAGTAACATTAGTATAGTACAGTAATAACATTAGTATAGTACAGTAATAACATTAGTATAGTACAGTAATAACATTAGTATAGTATAGTAATAACATTAGTATAGTATAGTAGTAATATTAGTATAGTAATAACATTAGTATAGTACAGTAATAACATAAGTATAGTACAGTAATATCATTAGTATAGTATAGTAATATCATTAGTATAGTACGGTAGTAACATTAGTATAGTAATAACATTAGTATAGTAATAACATTCGTATGGTAATAACATAAGTATAGTAGAGTAATGACATTAGTATAGTATAGTAATAACATTAGTATAGTACAGTAATAACATTAGTATAGTACAGTAATAACATTAGTATAGTATAGTAATAACATTAGTATAGTACAGTAATAACATTAGTATAGTAATAACATTAGTATAGTAGAGTAATGACATTAGTATAGTATAGTAATAACATTAGTATAGTACAGTAATAACATTAGTATAGTACATTAATAACATTAGTATAGTATAGTAATAACATTAGTATAGTAGAATAACACCATTAGTATAGTAATAACATTAGTATAGTATAGTCATAACATTAGTATAGTAATAACATGAGTATGGTACAGTAATAACATTAGTATAGTATAGTAATAACATTAGTATAGTACAGTAATAACATTAGTATAGTAGAGTAATAACATTAGTATAGTAGAGTAATGACATTAGTATAGTATAGTAATAACATTAGTATAGTACAGTAATAACATTAGTATAGTATAGTAATAACATTAGTATAGTACAGTAATAACATTAGTATAGTAATAACATTAGTATAGTAGAGTAATGACATTAGTATAGTATAGTAATGACATTAGTATAGTACAGTAATAACATTAGTATAGTACAGTAATAACATTAGTATAGTAAAGTAGTAATATTAGTATAGTAATAACATTAGTATAGTACAGTAATAACATAAGTATAGTACAGTAATATCATTAGTATAGTACGGTAGTAACATTAGTATAGTAATAACATTAGTATAGTAATAACATTCGTATGGTAATAACATAAGTATAGTAATAACATTAGTATAGTACAGTAATAACATTAGTATAGTACAGTAATATCATTAGTATAGTACGGTAGTAACATTAGTATAGTAATAACATTAGTATAGTAATAACATTCGTATGGTAATAACATAAGTATAGTAGAGTAATGACATTAGTATAGTATAGTAATAACATTAGTATAGTACAGTAATAACATTAGTATAGTACAGTAATAACATTAGTATAGTATAGTAATAACATTAGTATAGTACAGTAATAACATTAGTATAGTAATAACATTAGTATAGTAGAGTAATGACATTAGTATAGTATAGTAATAACATTAGTATAGTACAGTAATAACATTAGTATAGTACAGTAATAACATTAGTATAGTACAGTAATAACATTAGTATAGTACAGTAATAACATTAGTATAGTATAGTAATAACATTAGTATAGTAATAACATTCGTATGGTAATAACATTAGTATAGTAGAGTAATGACATTAGTATAGTATAGTAATAACATTAGTATAGTACAGTAATAACATTAGTATAGTAATAACATTAGTATAGTAGAGTAATGACATTAGTATAGTATAGTAATAACATTAGTATAGTACAGTAATAACATTAGTATAGTACATTAATAACATTAGTATAGTATAGTAATAACATTAGTATAGTAGAATAACACCATTAGTATAGTAATAACATTAGTATAGTATAGTCGTAACATTAGTATAGTAATAACATGAGTATGGTACAGTAATAACATTAGTATAGTATAGTAATAACATTAGTATAGTACAGTAATAACATTAGTATAGTAGAGTAATAACATTAGTATAGTAGAGTAATGACATTAGTATAGTATAGTAATAACATTAGTATAGTACAGTAATAACATTAGTATAGTATAGTAATAGCATTAGTATAGTACAGTAATAACATTAGTATAGTAATAACATTAGTATAGTAGAGTAATGACATTAGTATAGTATAGTAATAACATTAGTATAGTACAGTAATAACATTAGTATAGTACATTAATAACATTAGTATAGTATAGTAATAACATTAGTATAGTAGAATAACACCATTAGTATAGTAATAACATTAGTATAGTATAGTCGTAACATTAGTATAGTAATAACATGAGTATGGTACAGTTATAACATTAGTATAGTATATAAATAACATTAGTGTAGTATAGTAATAACATTAGTATAGTACAGTAATAAAATTAGTATAGTACAGTAATAACATTAGTATAGTAATAACATTAGTATAGTATAGTAATAACATTAGTATAGTACAGTAATAACATAAGTATAGTATAGTAATAACATTAGTATAGTACAGTAATAAAATTAGTATAGTTCAGTAATAACATTAGTATAGTAGAGTAATAACATTAGTATAGTACAGTAATAACATTAGTATAGTACAGTAGTAACATTAGTATGGTACAGTAATAACATTACTATAGTACAGTAATAACATTAGTACAGTAATAACATTAGTATAGTACTGTAATAACATTAGTATAGTACAGTAATACCATTAGTATAGTATAGTAATAACATTAGCAGTATATTAGTAACATTAGTATAGTATAGTAATAACATTAGTATAGTACAGTAATAACATTAGTATAGTAGAGTAATAACACCAGTATAGTATAGTAACAACATCAGCAGTATAGTAGTAACACCAATATAGTATAGTAATAGCATTGGTATAGTACAGTAATAACATTAGTATAGTAATAGCATTAGTATAGTACAGTAATAACATTAGTATAGTATAGTAGTAACATTAGTATAGTATAGTAATAGCATTGGTATAGTATAGTAATAGCATTGGTATAGTACAGTAATGACATTAGTATAGTACAGTAATAACATTAGTATAGTATAGTAATAGCATTAGTATAGTATAGTAATAGCATTAGTATAGTATAGTAGTAACATTAGTAGTATAGTAATAACATTAGTATAGTACAGTAATAACATTAGCATAGTATAGTAATAACATCAGCAGTATAGTATAGTAATAACATTAGTAGTATAGTAGTAACATCAGCATAGTATAGTAATAACATCAGCAGTATAGTAGTAACGTCAGTATAGTATATTAGCATCATTAGTATAGTATAGTAGTAACATTAGTATAGTATATTAGTACCATTAGTATAGTACAGTAATAACATCAGTATAGTACAGTAATAACATTAGTATAGTAATAACATTGCTATAGTAGAGTAATAACAATAGTATAGTACAGTAATAACATTAGTATAGTACAGGAATAACAATAGTATAGTACAGTAATAACACCAGTATAGTATAGTAACAACATCAGCAGTATAGTAGTAACGTCAATATAGTATAGTAATAACATTAGTATAGTACAGTAATAGCATTAGTATAGTACAGTAATAACATTAGTATAGTACAGTAATAACATTACTATAGTAGAATAATAACAATAGTATAGTACATTAATAACAATAGTATAGTATAGTAATAACATTAGTATAGTACAGTAATAACATTAGTATAGTACATTAATAACAATAGTATAGTATAGTAATAACATTAGTATAGTACCGTAATAACATTAGTAGTATAGTGATAACATCAGTATAGTATAGTAATAACATCAGCAGTATAGTAGTAACATCAGTATAGTATAGTAATAACATTAGTATAGTATAGTAATAACATTAGTAGTATAGTGATGACATTAGTATAGTACAGTAATAACATCAGCAGTATAGTAGTAACATCAGTATAGTATAGTAATACCATTAGTAGTATAGTAGTAACATCAGTATAGTATAGTAATACCATTAGTAGTATAGTAGTAACATCAGTATAGTATAGTAATAACATCAGCAGTATAGTAGTAACGTCAGTATAGTATATTAGCATCATTAGTATAGTATAGTAGTAACATTAGTATAGTATATTAGTACCATTAGTATAGTCCAGTGGTAACACCAGTATAATACAGTAAAAACATTAGTAGTATAGTAGTAACATTAGTGTAGTACAGTACCAAGATTCGTAGTATAGTAGTAACATTAGTAGTATAGTAGTAACATCAGTATAGTATCGCGATAACATTAGTAGTATAGTAGTAACATTAGTATAGTACAGTAGTAACATTCGTAGTATATTAGTACCATTAGTATAGTATCGTAATAACATTAGTATGGCAGAGTAGTAACATTAACAGTATAGTAGTAACATTGGTGGTATAGTAGTACCATTAGTACCATTAATATAGGATAGTAGTAACATTAGTAGTATAGTAGTAACATTAGTAGTATAGTAGTAACATTAGCATAGTATATTAGTACCATTGGTATAGTATAGCAGTAACATAAATAGTCTAGTCTAGTGGTAACATTAGTATCGTACAGTAGTAACATTAGTAGTATAGTGTATGGAGACAGAAGGAGGCGTGTGTGTGTGTGTGTGTGTGTGTGTGTGTGTGTGTGTGTGTGTGTGTGCGTGTGTGCGTATGTGCGTGTGTGTGTGTGTGTATGTGTGTGTGTGCGTATGTGTGTATGTGTGTGTATGTGTATGTGTGTGTGTGTGTGTGTGTGTGTGTGTGTGTGTGTGTGTGTGTGTGTGTGTGTGTGTGTGTGTGTGTGTGTGTGTGTGTGTGTGTGTGTGTGTGTGTGTGTGTGTGTGTGTGTGTGTGTGTGTGTGTGTGTGTGTGTGTGTGTGTGTGCGTGTGTGTGTGTGTGTATAGGCAGGCAGAGGAAAAAGGTTGGCTGCCGGGGGAGAGAACGGAGGTGTTTAAATATGAATGCTCACTTCAGAGGGCCCAGCAGTAGAGCGAAACTGAGGAGTTGAGGCTGGCCACATTGATGGTATGAGTTAGCACCTCTGCTGCTCATGCTAATGCTACACAGTACTCTAGAGACTCTTCCATCCCCCCAGCTTTACACCTTCCCCAGCCTCCCTGCCTCCTCCCAGCCTCCTCCCTGCACCCTTCCTGCCTCCTCCCACCCTCCTCCCAGCCTCCTCCCTGCACCCTTCCTGCCTCCTCCCAGCCTCCTCCCTGCACCCTTCCTGCCTCCTCCCACCCTCCTCCCTGCCATCTCCCTGCTTCCTTCCTGCTTTTCCCTGCCTCCTCCCAGTCTTTTCCCAGCCTCCTCCCAGCCTCCATTCTGCCTCCTCCCTGAACCCTTCCTGCCTCCTCCCACCCTCCTCCCTGCCTCCTTCCTGCCATCTCCCAGCTTGCTCCCAGCCTCCATTCTGCCTCCTCCCTGAACCCTTCCTGCCTCCTCCCACCCTGCTCCCTGCCTCCTCCCTGCCTCCTCCTTGCCTCCTCCCACCCTTCTCCCACCCTCCTCCCTGCCATCGCCCTGCACCCTTCCTGCCTCCTCCCTGCCTCCTCCCTGCCTCCTTCCAGCCTCCTCCCTGCCTCCTCTCAGCCTCCTCCCTGCCTCCTCTCAGCCTCCTCCCTGCCTCCTCTCAGCCTCCTCTAAGCCTCCACCCTGCCTCCTCCCACCCTCCTCCCTGCCTCCTCCTTGCCTCCTCATTGCCTCCTCTCAGCCTCCTTCCTGCCTCCTCCCTGCCTCCTTCCAGCCTCCTCCCTGCCTCCTCTCAGCCTCCTTCCTGCCTTCTCCCACCCTCCTCCCACCCTCCTACCTGCCTCCTCTCAGCCTCCTGCCAGCCTCCTCCCAGCCTCCCAGTCTCCTCGGCTCTAAGGCCCTTGGATCCTACCACAACCAGGTGTTCTCAGGTGTGCATGTGTGTGCGCGTGTGTGTGCGTGCTTGCGTGTGTGTGTGTGTGCACGCGCGTGTGCGTGTGCATGCGTATGTGTGTATTTGTGTGTGAGTGTCCCAGAACAGTAAAAACATTAGTATAGTGTAGTAATACCATTAGTAGTATAGTAATAACATTAGTAGTATAGTAATAACATTAGTAGTATAGTAATAACATTACCAGTATAGTAATAACATTAGTATAGTATAATAATAACATTAGTATAGTATAGTAATAACATTAGTATAGTACAGTAATAACATTAGTATAGCACAGTAATAACATTAGTATAGTATAGTAATAACATTAGTATAGTACAGTAATAACATTAGTATAGCACAGTAATAACATTAGTATAGTATAGTAGTAACATTAGTATGGTACAGTAATAACATTAGTATAGTACAGTAATAACATTAGTATAGTACAGTAATAACATTAGTAGTACAGTAATAACATTAGTATAGTATAGTAATAACATTAGTATAGTAATAACATTAGCATAGTACAGTAATAACATTAGTATAGTACAGTAATAACATTAGTATGGTACAGTAATAACATTAGTATAGTACAGTAATAACATTAGTATAGTATAGTAATAGCATTAGTATGGTACAGTAATAACATTAGTATAGTACAGTAATAACATTAGTATAGCACAGTAATAACATTAGTATAGCACAGTAATAACATTAGTATAGTATAGTAATAACATTAGTATGGTACAGTAATAACATTAGTATAGCACAGTAATAACATTAGTATAGCACAGTAATAACATTAGTATAGTATAGTAATAACATTAGTATGGTACAGTAATAACATTAGTATAGTACAGTAATAACATTAGTATAGTACAGTAATAACATTAGTATAGTACAGTAATAACATTAGTAGTATTAGGGGTAACGCTCAATGCCCAATTAGGGGTAACGCTCCTTGCCCAATTAGGGGTAACGCTCCTTGCCCAATTAGGGGTAACGCTCCTTGCCCAATTAGGGGTAACGCTCCTTGCCCAATTAAGGGTAACGCTCCTTTCCCAATTGGGGGTAACGCTCCTTGCCCCCTCCAGCTACGGGTGCACCTCTCTAACCGCCGACCACTTGAGTACTAATCAAATCAAATCAAATTGTATTAGTCACAACACATGTTTAGCAGATGCTAAATGTTTAGCAGATGCTAGCAGATGCTACTGCGGTGTAGAGACATGCTGGTGTTCCTGCTGGTGTATCTGCTGGTGTTCCTGCTGGTGTTCCTGCTGGTGTTCCTGCTGGTGTTCCTGCTGGTGTTCCTGCTGGTGTATCTGCTGGTGTATCTGCTGGTGTTCCTGCTGGTGTATCTGCTGGTGTTCCTGCTGGTGTTCCTGCTGGTGTATCTGCTGGTGTTCCTGCTGGTGTTCCTGCTGGTGTATCTGCTGGTGTATCTGCTGGTGTTCCTGCTGGTGTTCCTGCTGGTGTTCTGCTGGTGTTCCTGCTGGTGTTCTGCTGGTGTTCCTGCTGGTGTATCTGCTGGTGTTCCTGCTGGTGTTCCTGCTGGTGTTCCTGCTGGTGTTCCTGCTGGTGTTCCTGCTGGTGTTTCTGCTGGTGTATCTGCTGGTGTTCCTGCTGGTGTTCCTGCTGGTGTTCCTGCTGGTGTTCCTGCTGGTGTATCTGCTGGTGTTTCTGCTGGTGTATCTGCTGGTGTGTTCCTGCTGGTGTTCCTGCTGGTGTTCCTGCTGGTGTTTCTGCTGGTGTATCTGCTGGTGTTTCTGCTGGTGTATCTGCTGGTGTATCTGCTGGTGTTCCTGCTGGTGTTCCTGCTGGTGTTTCTGCTGGTGTTCCTGCTGGTATATCTGCTGGTGTTCCTGCTGGTGTTTCTGCTGGTGTATCTGCTGGTGTTTCTGCTGGTGTATCTGCTGGTGTTCCTGCTGGTGTTTCTGCTGGTGTTTCTGCTGGTGTTCCTGCTGGTGTTCCTGCTGGTGTATCTGCTGGTGTTCCTGCTGGTGTTCCTGCTGGTGTTCCTGCTGGTGTTTCTGCTGGTGTATCTGCTGGTGTTTCTGCTGGTGTTCCTGCTGGTGTTCCTGCTGGTGTTTCTGCTGGTGTTCCTGCTGATGTATCTGCTGGTGTTTCTGCTGGTGTTTCTGCTGGTGTATCTGCTGGTGTTTCTGCTGGTGTTCCTGCTGGTGTCCCTGCTGGTGTATCTGCTGGTGTTCCTGCTGGTATATCTGCTGGTGTTCCTGCTGGTGTTTCTGCTGGTGTATCTGCTGGTGTTTCTGCTGGTGTTCCTGCTGGTGTTCCTGCTGGTGTATCTGCTGGTGTTCCTGCTGGTGTTCCTGCTGGTGTTCCTACTGGTGTATCTGCTGGTGTTCCTGCTGGTATATCTGCTGGTGTTCCTGCTGGTGTTTCTGCTGGTGTATCTGCTGGTGTTTCTGCTGGTGTATCTGCTGGTGTTCCTGCTGGTGTATCTGCTGGTGTTCCTGCTGGTGTATCTGCTGGTGTTCCTGCTGGTGTATCTGCTGGTGTTCTGCTGGTGTTCCTGCTGGTGTATCTGCTGGTGTTCCTGCTGGTGTATCTGCTGGTGTTCCTGCTGGTGTTCCTGTGGTGTTCCTGCTGGTGTATCTGCTGGTGTTCCTGCTGGTGTTCCTGCTGGTGTTCTGCTGGTGTATCTGCTGGTGTTCCTGCTGGTGTTCCTGCTGGTGTTCCTGCTGGTGTATCTGCTGGTGTTCCTGCTGGTGTTCCTGTTGGTGTTCCTGCTGGTGTATCTGCTGGTGTTCCTGCTGGTGTTCCTGCTGGTGTTCATGCTGGTGTATCTGCTGGGGTTTCGAGCTCCGACTAGTAAATACTCCTCCTTTACACACAGACACACAGAAAGACAGACACACACACAGACACACAGGCACACACACACACACAGACTCACAGACACACAGACACACAGAGAGACAGACACACAGAGAGACACACAAACAGACACACAGAAAGACAGACACACACACAGACACACAGGCGCACACACACACACAGACTCACAGACACACAGACACACAGGCACACACACAGACACACAAACAGACACACACACACACACAGACACACACACACACACAGACACACACAGACACACAGACACAGACACAGACACACATACTAAGTCCTGCAATTGCATCGTGAGTGAATTGAGGTGAATTGATTAACCCTGGGACTGTTTGCCTGGTTACTCTGACATGTGTATCTATCTACCGGACACCTGTGTCTGACACGGTGACACATTGGCTGGTGTGTTTGTGCGTATTTGTGTGTGATTGTGTGTGATTGTGTGTTTGTGTGTGTTTGCATGTGTGTGTGACTGTTTGGTTATCTCGGGGGGAGGCCAGAATCAACAGGAAGTCATTGATCTCCGGGCGGATGTACACGGGTGATGAAAGGTTCTGATTGGATCGCTCCGCGTGTGTGTGCGTGCGTGTGTGTGTGTGTGTGTGTGTGTGTGTGTGTGTGTGCGTGCGTGTGTGTGTGTGTGTGTGTGTGTGTGTGTGTGTGTGAAGTGCATGTGTGATGGAGACATCATATAGCTCGGAGGTAGTGTGAATATGTGGCTCTGATGGAGACATCAATCTCTGGAAGCTCTGGAAGCTCTGGAATCTCTGGTCTCTGGAAGCTAATCTCTGGAATCTCTGGAAGCTCTGGAAGCTCTGGAAGCTCTGGAATCTCTGGAATCTCTGGAAGCTCTGGAAGCTCTGGAAGTTCTGGAATCTCAGGAAGCTCTGGAAGTTCTGCAAGCACTGGAATCTCTGGAAGCTCTGGAAGCTCTGGAAGTTCTGGAATCTCTGGAAGCTCTGGAAGTTCTGCAAGCACTGGAATCTCTGGAAGCTCTGGAAGCTCTAGAAGTTCTGGAAGTTCTGCAAGCTCTGGAAGCTCTGGAGGTTCTGGAAGCTCTGGAGGTTCTGGAAGCTCTGGAGGTTCTGGAAGCTCTGGAAGCTCTGGAAGCTCTGGTAGCTCTGGAAGCTCTGGAAGCTCTGGAGCTTCTGGAAGCTCTGGTAGCTCTAGAAGCTCTGGAAGCTCTGGAAGCAGACCCAGGAGTCTTAATAACACAGCCTTACATTTCTAAAATCAAATCAAATCAACGTTTATTGGTCACATATTTGCAGATGTTATCGCAGATGTTGCTAAATGCTTATGTTTCTAGCTCCAACATTGCAGTAATGCGGGGGGGGAACAGCGGGGGAAACAGGCCGTGGCTCAGGTGGCTGAGGTCCTTGATGATCTTCTTGGCCTTCCTGTGTCTGTACTGTAGGGTACAGGAAATGTTTCCCCGGTGATGCGTTGGGCAGCCACACCACCCTCTGGAGAGCCCTGAAGTTACGGGCGGTGCAGTTGCTATACCAGGCAATACAGGTGATACACCCTGTCTAAATCTGTACGACAGGATGCTCTCAATGGTGTATCTCCAGGAGTTCATGAGGGTTTTAGGTGCCAAGCAAAATGTACTCAGCCTACTTAGGTTGAAGAGGTGCTGTTTGTGTGAATGGACCATTTCAGCTGTTGACCATCTCCACTTTGACCCCGGTCAAAGATGGGGGCATTCTCTCTCTGCTGTCTCCTGTAGTCCACGATCAGCTCCTTAATTTTGTTGATGTTGAGGGAGAGGTTATTTTCCCGGCACCACTCCACCAGGGATCTCACCTCCTCCCTGCAGGCTGTGTCATCGTTGTTAGTAATCAGGTCTATCTCTATGGGGTCTTCAGCCAACTTGATGGTTGAGTTGGAGACATGTGTGGCTTCGCAGTCATGGGTGAACAGGGAATATATAAGGGGACTAAACACGCACGCCTGAGGGAACCCTGTGTTGAAGATCAGTGAGGCGTAGGTGTTGCTGCCTACCATCACCACATGAGGTCCACAGTGATGTGCTTTGGCACTATGGTGTTGAAGGCTGTACTGTAGTCAATGGGTAGCATTCTTACATAGGTATTTTTTTCCCAGGTGGGATAATGCAATTACGTCATCCATGGATCTGTTGAGGCGATTTGTGAATTGGGTCAAGGTAGAGGTTACGTGACCCTTAACCAGCCTCTCAAAGCACTTCATAGTCATTTAGTTTTTTATAACTTGAAATAAAATATTAAAAAATGTGTTGTGTGTCAAATCAAAATCAAACATTGTATTTGTCACATGCGCCGAATACAACAGGTATACTGTGAAATGCTGACTTACAAGCCCTTAACCAACAATGCCGTTTTAAGAAAAATAAGAGTTAAGAAAATATTTATGAAATAAACTAAAGTTTAAAAAGACCCATTGACTTTCTCCACATGCTGTTAAATTAATTATTTTTTTTATTTAAAATGTCCTCATCAATCTACACACAATGCCACATAATGACAGAGCAAAAACACATTATT
The DNA here is from genome assembly GCF_023373465.1 of Oncorhynchus keta. Taxonomy (NCBI): domain Eukaryota; kingdom Metazoa; phylum Chordata; class Actinopteri; order Salmoniformes; family Salmonidae; genus Oncorhynchus; species Oncorhynchus keta. Next base: position 2,841,413 of record NC_068447.1, on the reverse strand, counting down.
AGAAATGTTAGTATCAGGAATCAAGGTGAGACCCCGATGCAGACTGTCGCAGTAACATTGTTTATTGTAGCAACCGGGGCAGGCAACGACAGGTCAAGGCAGACAGGGGTCGATAATCCAGGGTGAGGCAAAGGTACAGGACGGCAGGCGGACTCAGGGTCAGGGACAGGCAGAGAGGTCAGGCAAGTGGGTACAGGGTCAGGACGGGCAAAGGTCAAGAACCAGGAGGACGAGGAAAGAGAGGTTGGGAAACGATAGGAGCAGGAAAAACACTGGTTAGCTTGAACGAACCAGACGAACTGGCAACAAACAGACAGAGAACAGGTATAAATACATAATATAAATATATCATAATATATATTCCTATAATATAAAACCCATGAAAACCCAGTCAACTGTTATCCATCTCGTCGTTCAGCCACGACTGTGAAACATTAGATATTACCGTTTTTTTATGTTACGTTGGTAGGATGGTCTCAGTCGGAGCTTATCCAGTTTATTATCCAATGATTTCACGTTTGACAAATAGAACAGATGGTAGAGGAGGGTCATCTCACATAAAAAAAAAAAAAAAAATATGCCATTCAGCTGACGCTTTTATCCAAAGCGACTTACAGTCAGTCATGTGTGCATACATTCTACGTATGGGTGGTCCCGGGAATCGAACCCACTACCCTGGCGTTACAAGCGCCATGCTCTACCAACTGAGCCACAGAAGGACCACGTGGCAGCCGGATCTGCGTTCGTTGTATCGCCGTCTCTTCTTCATGCTAATGACGGGGATTTGGGCCTGGTCCGGTATCAGCAGTAAATACTTTGTGTCCGACTCGTTAAAGAAAAAAAATCTTGGTCCAGTTCGAGGTGAGTAATCGCTGTTCTGATGTCAAGAAGCTCTTTTCGGTTAACAGAGACAGTGGCAGAAACATTATCTACGAAATAAGTTACAAATAATAAACACTGAAAATAGCACAATTGGTTAGAAGCCTGTAAAACATCAGGCATCCCCTGTGTGTGTGTGTATGTGTGTGTGTGTGTGTGTGTGTGTGTGTGTGTGTGTGTGTGTGTGTGTGTGTGTGTGTGTGTGTGTGTGTGTGTGCGTGCGTGCGTGCGCGTGTGTGCATGGCTGTGTCTGAATTCAGTCAGAAATAAATAAATAAATATCTATTTTCCCATGCCATTCCAGAGAACTTAAAATGAGTTTCGGTCAGATAAATTCCAACATATGTTATCCCAACATGTTCCCATCCTTTCAAACAACACATAATAGGTTATCTACAGCGTACGAGACAGGACGGTGAAATAAGCATTATGGAATGAGGTTGTCACTTTGAGTTCTTTATGGATTCATCAAAGGATGCCCATGTAGGGACTGGTATCTGGTTGCAGCATGAATGAGCAGACAATGGTTAGGTGACACTTCCCGATCTCAGAGAGCTTTACTGACACCATGTGGACAAACAGCAGATCTCACGATATTAAAAACGTGACTGATTTTTTTTTTTTTTTTTAAGAGGAAACGTTCGTTTTGAATATGATAGAACTACTATTCGAATCCCAGCAACTATTTAAGCGTCATTCAGTGCGCCAAATCCTTATCAATAAATACTGTTCCACTGGATGTCATAAGGTGAATGCACCAATTTGTAAGTCGCTCTGGATAAGAGCGTCTGCTAAATGACTTAAATGTACATTTGTAATTCGCTCTGGATAAGAGCGTCTGCTAAATGACTTAAATGTCAAATGTAAATGTAAATGTAATTAATCTATTTTCTAATTCCACATGCCCACAGGCCTAGTGTTTGGGCCACGTAGTCTGAAAATGATCAAGATAATTTTTGTTAGTTTATTTACATTTTATTGGTATGCAAATGTTCTCCGACAAAAAAAACAGACCAAATATAATGGGCATAAAGAGATATTTTGACATCGCCAGCGGTCGTAACCATATGTTCATTTAGGCTATTGTTGGTGTCTGGCGCCGCTCGCTGGACAGGAACCACGGCAGTAACACAGGCAGATATGGAAGAGAATTACAGCCATTGACAACACGGTTCTTTACGTAATTTAACGTTTATCAGCAGTGACTCGGGGGAAGGAGCCTACCGCGACTGGAAGTATGGAACAGGAAGTGACTTATATGAATTGTATTGTGTGTAGAGAGATAACTTGTTGTTAAAGTTGTGTGAGTGTGAAAACAACAGTTTCTTTTGAATTAAGTAGTTTTTTAAACAATTCATCAATGAGGTTAAGTGGGCTCATTAGGAATAAATAATCAAATCATAGCAGGTCATTTAAAAACTAAGGCAAAGTTACCGTCACTGTTATAGTCTCTAGGTTATAAGAGCTACTCCTGTGGTTACCTTAAGTAAACAAACAATATCATGATGACAATAATGAGTATTATTAGTAGTAGTAGTATTATGTCATTACAATGTTATTTTTGTTGCAATTTTAGTTTACATGTTGATGAAGATGAGGAGGGAAAAAAGAGGATGATAATGGGTGACGTTGACGAAGATGATGATTTACTCAATCAAACGCTACAATATGTTAGTTGACCTCAGTCAATTATCTTCCTGTATGCTTTAATTGTTATGACTTAATAGTGGCACATAAAGAAGTTAAGGTTTATAACAAATGCCAGCTGTACTGAGGAAGATCCGTTCCTTGGTGAACATCTCCGTCTGTCTGTGTAAGGAGCGCCGTACGGCTCCACGCATGCGCCGTGCAGCCTCCGTTCGCGTTGGTAAGGGTGTCGAGCCCAGCTCGCGCTGGAATACGGCAACAGCGAATATATACAGTATTTTTTTTTTTACACATATACATATATATATATATATATATATATATAAAACACATTAAAAGAAACGGATGTGCCTCCGAAAACGAAACGGACACCGTCCACCTGATCATTTTAATGCAAAAAAATTGTAAGTATTATTAAATAACAAGTAAATTGTTTTTGAGTTTGCCAGTCAATGGTGGGTTTTTCCCATTTTGAAAAAAAAGATCGGTGATTCCTAGACTACTGCTGAAGAGAAAAGGGTTTTTTGTCTTGAAGAAATAAACGCTGTAACGCCCCCCTCCAAAAAAAAAAAAAAAACCCTGTAAAACAACATTTAGTATTTGGATCATGTTTTCGACAACACGGAATACAGCTTTCGTGGAAATAGAGTAACGATATGCCTTTCGATAGAATACCCACTGTCCTTCTTCTCATTCGCAACTGACTGAGGAGGAGAGGTTAGGTACGGAAATACTGCTACTACCGCTTGTTTCACTGCTTCATTTCTGTTAGTAGAACGGTCTGCTCTGCTCTGGATCCATAGTAGTACAATATACAATATGGAGATGTCAGTCTGTTCAATTTTGCTCGGCTATGATTTCTCTCTCTCTCTCGGTACCACTGATATGATGTATTTGTCTTCTTTATGACGAGCGTAAACATGTGCACAAGCCCGCTAACAGTAATATTGATAGCAGATCGTTTGAGCAGCCAAGTTGGATGTTTCCTGGGTAGGTTATATATGTAAACCACACAGGAGCGGAAGAAGGAATCCGACGGTGGGATAATATAATAATGTGCCATAATATGCCATTTATAGCAGACGCTTTTATCCAAAGCGACTTACAGTCATGTGTGCATACATTCTACGTATGGGTGGTCCCGGGAATCGAACACACTACCCTGGCGTTACAAGCGCCATGCTCTACCAACTGAGCTACAGAAGGACATATAGTGCAAACGTTTTTTTTTTTTGTATTTGTCACGTTTGTCCAATTTCGTACATTTTGTTGCGTGTGACATCTGTAGGTTCTCCTCGCGCAATATAATAGGCTTATGCGAGAGTGAGGTTTTGTGATTTTGTTCTACGCCAAAAATCGTGATGCTCTTCTCAACCTAGACAAACTTGTAGGCTACATATCGGTGGTTATTCTTATGGGTTATAGTGTCCTTTAGTGTTTGATATGTAGCCTACCGGTAGTGGGAGGGGAGGGGGGTGGGGGGGGGGGTCAGGCAATACATGTTTTATTCTCAAGTCGGGCATCTCGGTCTAGGAAGTGCAAATTGAAAAGATCATCATTGTTGTTCGTTAGGAAGTTTGTTTTGTCAGATATCCTATTGATGGGCCTAGATAACATCTGTGTTGCAGGTAACAGAAATAATAGTATTTTAACCGGTAACAAAAATAATTTAACCCTCATATTAGTCGTTTAGACGCGTGTGAATCATTTATGAGGAGGATATGTGACTGTCTGCCTACACCTTTCCTCCCAAACTCGTCGTGTAGTAAAGCGCGTTCGTGACTCATGCACGAGACGTTCGATTGAATGAATTTGTTGTGAGCGGCGCCGGTGAGCGCGTCCCCGTGGAGCGGAGGAAGGTGAGGGATGCGGGGCACCGGTGTCGCGTGGCGGCGAAGCGCTTTTGAAACATGTTCGTGCGTACCAATCTCCCGAGGACGCGCTTCTGAATATGAGGGGGGGGGGATGCGAACTGCATTTTGGGCACACAGATCAGACCAAACACAAGGATTGCAATGAAAACATCTTTAATAAGTCAGTCAAAGTCCATCTACATGTTCTAGTTTTTTTTTAAATGACAGACATGTCTGATAGGAGTTTGCTACACGTGATTAATAACAGAAATCAAGAGTTACCTAAAGCCTTTTCCGTTATTTTTGACAGATTGCTCTCTCACCGAGGATTCTATTGTAGGTTGGTGAGAAAATAGCAACAGAGAGAGAGAGAGAGAGAGAGAGAGCAGCAGAAACATCTGGCATGAAAGGATATGCTAACATTTAATATATGACATGAACATGGAGGTTATTTTAGGGAAATTGATAGACTCAGATAAGCACAAAAAGCTTATTTCTCTAAAATTGTATGAACGCATTTAATTCCATCCCTGTTAGTGAGCATTTCTCCTTTTGCCAAGATAATCCATCCACCCGGTGGGGCAAGAAGCTGATTAAACAGCATGAACATTACACAGGTGCACCTTGTGCTGGGGACAATAAGTGTGCAGTTTTATCACGCAACACAATGCCACAGATGTCTCAAGTTTTGAGGGAGCGTGCAATTGGCTTGCTGAATTCAGGAATGTCCACCAGAGCTGTTGCCAGAGAATTTAATGTTAATCTCTCTACCATAAGCCGTCATTTTACAAAATTTGGCAGTACGTCCAACCGGCCTCACACCTGTAGACCACATGTAACCACACCATCCCAGGTACTGCAGGCTTCTTCACCTGCAGGATCGTCTGACACCAGCCACCCGGACAGCTGATGAAACTGTCAGAAACCGTCTCGGGGAAGCTAATCTGCGTGCTCGTCATCTTCGCCGGGGTCTCGACCTGACTGCAGTTCGGGCGTCGCAAACCGACTTCAGTGAGAAAACATGCTCACCTTCGATGCTGTTCGCGGATGAATCGTGGTTTCAGCTGTACCGAGCAGATGGCAGACAGGGTGTATACAGAGGGCCCCACGGTGGAGGTGTGGGTGAACCGTTGTGAACAGAGGGCCCCACGGTGGAGGTGTGGGTGAACCGTTGTGAACAGAGGGCCCCACGGTGGAGGTGTGGGTGAGCGGTTGTGAACAGAGGGCCCCACGGTGGAGGTGTGGGTGAACGGTTGTGAACAGAGGGCCCCACGGTGGAGGTGTGGGTGAGCGGTTTGCTGATGTCACCGTTGTGAACAGAGGGCCCCACGGTGGAGGTGTGGGTGAGCGGTTGTGAACAGAGGGCCCCACGGTGGAGGTGTGGGTGAGCGGTTTGCTGATGTCACCGTTGTGAACAGAGGGCCCCACGGTGGAGGTGTGGGTGAACGGTTTGCTGATGTCACCGTTGTGAACAGAGGGCCCCACGGTGGAGGTGTGGGTGAGCGGTTTGCTGATGTCACCGTTGTGAACAGAGGGCCCCACGGTGGAGGTCTGGGTGAACGGTTTGCTGATGTCACCGTTGTGAACAGAGGGCCCCACGGTGGAGGTCTGGGTGAACGGTTTGCTGATGTCACCGTTGTGAACAGAGGGCCCCACGGTGGAGGTGTGGGTGAACGGTTTGCTGATGTCACCGTTGTGAACAGAGGGCCCCACGGTGGAGGTCTGGGTGAACGGTTTGCATGTCGCAATCTGTGCACAATTCCTGGAAGTTGAAAATGTCCCCGTTCTTCCATGGCCTGCATACTAACCAGATATGTCTCCCATTGAGCATGTTTGGGATGCTCTGGATCAACGTGTACGACAGCGTGTTCCAGTTCCCGACAATATCCAGCAACTTCACACAGCCATTGAAGAGGAGTGGAACAACATTCAAACAGGCCACCAATCAACAGCCTGATCAACTCTGTGCCAAGGAGATGTGTCGCCCTGCTTGAGGCAAATGGTCACACCAGATACTGACTGATTTTCTAATCCAAGTCCCAACCCTTTTTAAAGGTACCTGTGTCCAACTGATGCATATCTGTATTCCCAGTCATGTGAAATCCATAGATTAGGGCCTAGTGAATGTACTCCCAGTCATGTGAAATCCATAGATTAGGGCCTAGTGAATGTACTCCCAGTCATGTGAAATCCATAGATTAGGGCCTAGTGAATGTACTCCCAGTCATGTGAAATCCATAGATTAGGGCCTAGTGAATGTACTCCCAGTCATGTGAAATCCATAGATTAGGGCCTAGTGAATGTACTCCCAGTCATGTGAAATCCATAGATTAGGGCCTAGTGAATGTACTCCCAGTCATGTGAAATCCATAGATTAGGGCCTAGTGAATGTACTCCCAGTCATGTGAAATCCATAGATTAGGGCCTAGTGAATGTACTCCCAGTCATGTGAAATCCATAGATTAGGGCCTAGTGAATGTATTCCCAGTCATGTGAAATCCATAGATTAGGGCCTAGTGAATGTACTCCCAGTCATGTGAAATCCATAGATTAGGGCCTAGTGAATGTACTCCCAGTCATGTGAAATCCATAGATTAGGGCCTAGTGAATGTACTCCCAGTCATGTGAAATCCATAGATTAGGGCCTAGTGAATGTATTCCCAGTCATGTGAAATCCATAGATTAGGGCCTAGTGAATGTATTCCCAGTCATGTGAAATCCATAGATTAGGGCCTAGTGAATGTACTCCCAGTCATGTGAAATCCATAGATTAGGGCCTAGTGAATGTACTCCCAGTCATGTGAAATCCATAGATTAGGGCCTAGTGAATGTACTCCCAGTCATGTGAAATCCACAGATTAGGGCCTAGTGAATGTACTCCCAGTCATGTGAAATCCATAGATTAGGGCCTAGTGAATGTATTCCCAGTCATGTGAAATCCATAGATTAGGGCCTAGTGAATGTACTCCCAGTCATGTGAAATCCATAGATTAGGGCCTAGTGAATGTACTCCCAGTCATGTGAAATCCATAGATTAGGGCCTAGTGAATGTACTCCCGGTCATGTGAAATCCATAGATTAGGGCCTAGTGAATGTACTCCCAGTCATGTGAAATCCATAGATTAGGGCCTAGTGAATGTACTCCCGGTCATGTGAAATCCATAGATTAGGGCCTAGTGAATGTACTCCCAGTCATGTGAAATCCATAGATTAGGGCCTAGTGAATGTACTCCCAGTCATGTGAAATCCATAGATTAGGGCCTAGTGAATGTACTCCCAGTCATGTGAAATCCATAGATTAGGGCCTAGTGAATGTACTCCCAGTCATGTGAAATCCATAGATTAGGGCCTAGTGAATGTACTCCCAGTCATGTGAAATCCATAGATTAGGGCCTAGTGAATGTACTCCCAGTCATGTGAAATCCATAGATTAGGGCCTAGTGAATGTACTCCCAGTCATGTGAAATCCATAGATTAGGGCCTAGTGAATGTACTCCCAGTCATGTGAAATCCATAGATTAGGGCCTAGTGAATGTACTCCCAGTCATGTGAAATCCATAGATTAGGGCCTAGTGAATGTACTCCCAGTCATGTGAAATCCATAGATTAGGGCCTAGTGAATGTACTCCCAGTCATGTGAAATCCATAGATTAGGGCCTAGTAAATGTACTCCCAGTCATGTGAAATCCATAGATTAGGGCCTAGTGAATGTACTCCCAGTCATGTGAAATCCATAGATTAGGGCCTAGTGAATGTACTCCCAGTCATGTGAAATCCATAGATTAGGGCCTAGTGAATGTACTCCCAGTCATGTGAAATCCATAGATTAGGGCCTAGTGAATGTACTCCCAGTCATGTGAAATCCATAGATTAGGGCCTAGTGAATGTACTCCCGGTCATGTGAAATCCATAGATTAGGGCCTAGTGAATGTATTCCCAGTCATGTGAAATCCATAGATTAGGGCCTAGTGAATGTACTCCCAGTCATGTGAAATCCATAGATTAGGGCCTAGTGAATGTACTCCCAGTCATGTGAAATCCATAGATTAGGGCCTAGTGAATGTACTCCCAATCATGTGAAATCCATAGATTAGGGCCTAGTGAATGTACTCCCAGTCATGTGAAATCCATAGATTAGGGCCTAGTGAATGTACTCCCAGTCATGTGAAATCCATAGATTAGGGCCTAGTGAATGTACTCCCAGTCATGTGAAATCCATAGATTAGGGCCTAGTGAATGTACTCCCAGTCATGTGAAATCCATAGATTAGGGCCTAGTGAATGTACTCCCAGTCATGTGAAATCCATAGATTAGGGCCTAGTGAATGTATTTCAATGGACTGATTTCCTCGTATGGACTGCAACATGTTGCAGTTGCATGTTCCGTTTCTAGTGTAGATAAAGGCCCAAATGGAACACTATTTCCTATACAGTGCACTACTACCCATAGGGCTCTTGTTAATAGTAGTGTACTATGTAGGGAATACGGTTCTATTTGGGATGTGGAAAAAGTATTTATCTGATACTAAGTGGTGTCGAAAGTATCTTCCACTGACAAAAGGGGACCCTTGGGCAGTGAGAGAAGTGAAAAGCTTAACTATAGACTACTATTACTGCAACAAGATACATCTGGTGTATAGTTTCCTTAGTCCAAGAGAATAGAAGGAGGAGGAAGGCTAGATCCACTAGAGAATAGAAGGAGAAAGGAAGGCTAGATCCACTAGAGAATAGAAGGAGAAAGGAAGGCTAGATCCACTAGAGAATAGAAGGAGAAAGGAAGGCTAGATCCACTAGAGAATAGAAGGAGGGAGGAAGGCTAGACCCACTAGAGAATAGAAGGAGGGAGGAAGGCTAGACCCACTAGAGAATAGAAGGAGGGAGGAAGGCTAGATCCACTAGAGAATAGAAGGAGAAAGGAAGGCTAGATCCACTAGAGAATAGAAGGAGGGAGGAAGGCTAGACCCACTAGAGAATAGAAGGAGAAAGGAAGGCTAGATCCACTAGAGAATAGAAGGAGAAAGGAAGGCTAGATCCACTAGAGAATAGAAGGAGGGAGGAAGGCTAGACCCACTAGAGAATAGAAGGAGGGAGGAAGGCTAGATCCACTAGAGAATAGAATGAGGAGGAAGGCTAGACCCACTAGAGAATAGAAGGAGGGAGGAAGGCTAGATCCACTAGAGAATAGAAGGAGAAAGGAAGGCTAGATCCACTAGAGAATAGAAGGAGAAAGGAAGGCTAGATCCACTAGAGAATAGAAGGAGAAAGGAAGGCTAGATCCACTAGAGAATAGAAGGAGGAAGGAAGGCTAGATCCACTAGAGAATAGAAGGAGAAAGGAAGGAAGGCTAGATCCACTAGAGAATAGAAGGAGAAAGGAAGGCTAGATCCACTAGAGAATAGAAGGAGAAAGGAAGAAAGGCTAGATCCACTAGAGAATAGAAGGAGGAGGAAGGCTAGATCCGCTAGAGAATAGAAGGAGAAAGGAAGGAAGGCTAGATCCACTAGAGAATAGAAGGAGAAAGGAAGGCTAGATCCACTAGAGAATAGGAGAAAGGAAGGCTAGATCCACTAGAGAATAGAAGGAGGAGGAAGGCTAGATCCGCTAGAGAATAGACGGAGAAAGGAAGGAAGGCTAGATCCACTAGAGAATAGAAGGAGGGAGGAAGGCTAGATCCACTAGAGAATAGAAGGAGAAAGGAAGGCTAGATCCACTAGAGAATAGAAGGAGGGAGGAAGGCTAGATCCGCTAGAGAATAGAAGGAGAAAGGAAGGCTAGATCCACTAGAGAATAGAAGGAGGAGGAAGGCTAGATCCACTAGAGAATAGAAGGAGGGAGGAAGGCTAGATCCACTAGAGAATAGAAGGAGAAAGGAAGGCTAGAGGAAGGCCCACCATCTCTACCCTACAGTCAGACTGAGACAGACAGGCACCATCTCTACCCTACAGTCTGACTGAGACAGACAGGCACCATCTCTACCCTACAGTCTGACTGAGACAGACAGGCACCATCTCTACCCTACAGTCTGACTGAGACAGACGGGCACCAAATCTAGACAATAGTATAATAAGGTTTAGACAGAGGCTGAGGATGTGGCCTGACGATAGGAGAACAGAGCAAGATATATTTCTGCAGAGTGACATGAATGAGTCACATACTTCCTCTGGAGGAGGGCGCCCTGTCTCATCATATCCTGTTTCTCTCTTATGTACACTGTACTGACATGGGTATAGGGTACTGACAGAGGTATAGAGGTATAGTGTACTGACAGAGGTATAGGGTACTGACAGAGGTATAGGGTACTGACAGAGGTATAGATGTATAGTGTACTGACAGAGGTATAGTGTACTGACAGAGGTATAGGGTACTGACAGAGGTATAGGGTACTGACAGAGGTATAGAGGTACTGACAGAGGTATAGAGGTATAGTGTACTGACAGAGGTATAGGGTACTGACAGAGGTATAGAGGTACTGACAGAGGTATAGAGGTACTGACAGAGGTATAGAGGTATAGTGTACTGACAGAGGTATAGAGGTATAGTGTACTGACAGAGGTATAGAGGTATAGTGTACTGACAGAGGTATAGAGGTACTGACAGAGGTATAGAGGTATAGTGTACTGACAGAGGTATAGAGGTATAGTGTACTGACAGAGGTATAGGGTACTGACAGAGATATAGGGTACTGACAGAGATATAGTGTACTGACAGAGGTATATGGTACTGACAGAGGTATAGAGGTATAGTGTACTGACAGAGGTATAGAGGTATAGTGTACTGACAGAGGTATAGTGTACTGACAGAGGTATAGTGTACTGACATGGGTATAGTGTACTGACAGAGGTATAGGGTACTGACAGAGGTATAGAGGTACTGACAGAGGTATAGAGGTATAGTGTACTGACAGAGGTATAGGGTACTGACAGAGGTATAGAGGTATAGTGTACTGACAGAGGTATAGGGTACTGACAGAGGTATAGAGGTATAGTGTACTGACAGAGGTATAGAGGTATAGTGTACTGACAGAGGTATAGTGTACTGACAGAGGTATAGTGTACTGACATGGGTATAGTGTACTGACAGAGGTATAGTGTACTGACAGAGGTATAGTGTACTGACAGAGGTATAGTGTACTGACAGAGGTATAGTGTACTGACAGAGGTATAGTGTACTGACAGAGGTATAGGGTACTGACAGAGGTATAGAGGTATAGTGTACTGACAGAGATATAGAGGTATAGTGTACTGACAGAGATATAGTGTACTGACAGAGGTATAGTGTACTGACAGAGGTATAGTGTACTGACAGAGGTATAGTGTACTGACAGAGGTATAGAGGTATAGTGTACTGACAGAGGTATAGTGTACTGACAGAGGTATAGTGTACTGACAGAGGTATAGGGTACTGACAGAGGTATAGTGTACTGACAGAGGTATAGTGTACTGACAGAGGTATAGAGATATAGTGTACTGACAGAGGTATAGTGTACTGACAGAGGTATAGAGGTATAGTGTACTGACAGAGGTATAGTGTACTGACAGAGGTATAGTGTACTGACAGAGGTATAGTGTACTGACAGAGGTATAGTGTACTGACAGAGGTATAGGGTACTGACAGAGGTATAGTGTACTGACAGAGGTATAGTGTACTGACAGAGGTGTAGAGATATAGTGTACTGACAGAGGTATAGTGTACTGACAGAGGTATAGAGGTATAGTGTACTGACAGAGGTATAGTGTACTGACAGAGGTATAGTGTACTGACAGAGGTGTAGAGGTATAGTGTACTGACAGAGGTATAGTGTACTGACAGAGGTATAGTGTACTGACAGAGGTTTAGGGTACTGACAGGGTTCCCCCTTTGCTGCTATAACAGTCTCCAGTCTTCTGGGAAGGCTTTCCACTAGATGTTGGAACATTGCTGCTATAACAGCCTCCACTCTTCTGGGAAGGCTTTCCACTAGATGTTGGAGCATTGCTGCAGGGGGACTTGCTTCCATTCAGCCACAAGAGCATTAGTGAGGTCGGGAACTGATGTTGGGGGCGATTAGGCCTGGCTCGCAGTCGGCGTTTCCATTCATCCCAAAGGTGTTCGATGGGCCAGTCAAGTTCTTCCACAACTATCACGACAAAACCAATTCGGTATGGACCTAGCTTTGTGCACGGGGGGTATTGTCATGCTGAAACAGGAAAGGGCCTTCCCCAGATTGTTGTCACAAAGTTGGAAGCACAGAATCGTCTAGAATGTCATTGTATGCTGTAGCGTTAAGATTTCCCTTCACTGGAACTAAGGGGCCTGAACCATGAAAAACAGCCCCAGACCAATATTCCTCCTCCACCAAACTTTACAGTTGACACTATGCATTGCGGCAGTTAGCGGTCTCCTGTCATCCGCCAAACCCAGATTCGTCCATCGGACTGCCAGATGGTGAAGCGTGATTCATCACTCCAGAAACCCATTTCATGAAGCTCCTGACGATCAGTTCTTGTGCTGACGTGTTGAGGACAAGACCATTTTAACGCGCTTTCAGCACTTGGCCGTCCTATTCTTTGAGCTTAGTAAGTGAGCTTGTGTGGCCTACCACTTCGCGACTGAGCCGTTGTTTCTCCTAGACGTTTTAATCTCACAATAACAGCTCTTACAGTTGACCAGGGTAGATCTAGCAGGGCAGAATATGACACACTGACTTGTTGGAAAGGTGGCATCCTATGACAGTGCCACGTTGAAAGTCACTGAGCTCTTCAGTACGGACCATTCTACTGCCAATGTTTGTCTGTGGAGATTGCATGGCGGTGTACTTTATTTTGATACACCTGTCAGCAACTGGTGTGGCTGAAATAGCCTGAATCCACTCATTTGAAGGGGTGTCCACTTTTACGTGAGGCTTCTCTTCGGTCGTTACATCATCCATTGTTTAGAGCACTAAATAAAACCTTTGATCACCAAAATGATGTCATCAAACGATAGAATGATCAATTAATCATATTTGCATATTTAATGTGTTTGAATATTAAATAAACTGTCAGCTTTTATAATGGCCGAAAGAAACGTTTAGGTTTCCTAACACACATCAAATCAAATCATTCTATCAAGATGCTGAATTAAATAAATCATATTTCTCCAATCCTATTCCAGAGACATCATTATAACATTGTGGTGTATAATTTTACTGCGAGGAGTTACTATTACTGTAGGCTAGGAGTTACTATTACTGTAGGCTAGCTGTTACTATTACTGTAGGCTAGGAGTTACTATTACTGTAGGCTAGGAGTTACTATTACTGTAGGCTAGGAGTTACTATTACTGTAGGCTAGGAGTTACTATTACTGTAGGCTAGGAGTTACTATTACTGTAGGCTAGGAGTTACTATTACTGTAGGCTAGCTGTTACTATTACTGTAGGCTAGGAGTTACTATTACTGTAGGCTAGGAGTTACTATTACTGTAGGCTAGGAGTTACTATTACTGTAGGCTAGGAGTTACTATTACTGTAGGCTAGGAGTTACTATTACTGTAGGCTAGGAGTTACTATTACTGTAGGCTAGGAGTTACTATTACTGTAGGCTAGGAGTTACTATTACTGTAGGCTAGGAGTTACTATTACTGTAGGCTAGCTGTTACTATTACTGTAGGCTAGGAGTTACTATTACTGTAGGCTAGGAGTTACTATTACTGTAGGCTAGGATTTACTATTACTGTAGGCTAGGAGTTACTATTACTGTAGGCTAGGTGTTACTATTACTGTATGCTAGGAGTTACTATTACTGTAGGCTAGCTGTTACTATTACTGTAGGCTAGGAGTTACTATTACTGTAGGCTAGGAGTTACTATTACTGTAGGCTAGCTGTTACTATTACTGTATGCTAGGAGTTACTATTACTGTGTACTGACAGAGGTACAGGGTAGAGATGGTGCCTGTCTGTCTCAGTCTGACTGCAGGGTAGAGATGGTGACTGTCTGTCTCAGTCTGACTGTAGGGTAGAGATGGTGCCTGTCTGTCTCAGTCTGACTGTAGGGTAGAGATGGTGCCTGTCTGTCTCAGTCTGACTGTAGGGTAGAGATGGTGCCTGTCTGTCTCAGTCTGACTGTAAGGGTAGAGATGGTGCCTGTCTGTCTCAGTCAGTCTGACTGACTCTCTTCCTCCATCTGTCTGCCACTAGTCCTCTTTTTTGGGGGGTTCCCCTTTCCCTCTCTCCCTCTCCTGTTTTTTGGTTTCTTAAAGGGGAAGAAGGGACATAGAGCAGAGTCCTGCACGGGTCCTGTTGATCTTTAGCCTCACCCGCCACATCAGGTCTGAGCCCTTTAGCCTCACCCGCCACATCAGGTCTGAGCCCTTTAACCTCACCCGCCACATCAGGTCTGAGCCCTTTAGCCTCACCCGTCACATCAGGTCCGAGCCCTTTAACCTCACCCGCCACATCAGGTCTGAGCCCTTTAACCTCACCCGCCACATCAGGTCTGAGCCCTTTAACCTCACCCGTCACATCAGGTCCGAGCCCTTTAACCTCACCCGCCACATCAGGTCTGAGCCCTTTAACCTCACCCGCCACATCAGGTCTGAGCCCTTTAACCTCACCCGCCACATCAGGTCTGAGCCCTTTAACCTCACCCGCCACATCAGGTCTGAGCCCTTTAACCTCACCCGCCACATCAGGTCTGAGCCCTTTAGCCTCACCCGCCACATCAGGTCTGAGCCCTTTAACCTCACCCGCCACATCAGGTCTGAGCCCTTTAACCTCACCCGCCACATCAGGTCTGAGCCCTTTAACCTCACCCGCCACATCAGGTCTGCCTGGAAGGCAGGTAGTTTGCCACCGGTGATGCGTTGTGCAGACCGCACCACCCTCTGGAGATTGCGGTTGTGGCCGGTGCAGTTCGCCGTACCAGATGGCGATACAGCCCAACAGGATGCTCTCAATTGTGCATATGTAAAAGTTTGTGAGGGTTTTAGGTGACAAGCCAAATTTCTTCAGCCTCCAGAGGTTAAAGAGGCGCTGTTGCGCCTTATTCACCACACTGTCTGTGTGGGTAGACCATTTCACGAACTGAAAGGTTCCTGGTTAAAATCCCCGAACTGACTAAGTAAAAAATCTGTCAATGTGCCCTTGAGCCAGGCACTGAACCCTAATTGCTACTGTAAGTAACTCTGGATAATAATGTCTGCTAAATGGTCAAATGGAATGGAGAACTATAGGCTTATTTTCACAATGCAACACGGTACATTGACAACTCAAATCACAAACTACCAGCCGCACAGATTGAAAATTGATATGGTCTGCGTATGGATTAAATGAACGAAATGCAATAATTAACGGAATTATTGTAAACAGATACCTGCTTGCACTTTTACAGGCTGTGTATCCATTCTACCGGGTTGTTGTTTTCCTTGTCCACAATGACTCCAAAATCCTTCCAAACTGGGGATTTCTACAGCCTAGTGGTTAGAGTGTAGAGGCGGCAGGTAGCCTAGTGGTTAGAGTGTAGAGGCGGCAGGTAGCCTAGTGGTTAGAGAGTAGAGGTGGCAGGTAGCCTAGTGGTTAGAGTGTAGAGGCGGCAGGTAGCCTAGTGGTTAGAGTGTAGAGGCAGGTAGTCTAGTGGTTAGAGTGTAGAAGTGGCAGGTAGCCTAGTGGTTAGAGTGTAGAGGCGGCAGGTAGCCTAGTGGTTAGAGTGTAGAGGCGGCAGGTAGCCTAGTGGTTAGAGTGTAGAGGCGGCAGGTAGCCTAGTGGTTAGAGTGTAGAGGTGGCAGGTAGCCTAGTGGTTAGAGTGTAGAGGAGGCAGGTAGCCTAGTGGTTAGAGTGTAGAGGTGGCAGGTAGCCTAGTGGTTAGAGTGTAGAGGTGGCAGGTAGCATAGTGGTTAGAGTGTAGAGGTGGCTGGTAGCCTAGTGGTTAGAGTGTAGAGGTGGCAGGTAGCATAGTGGTTAGAGTGTAGAGGAGGCAGGTAGCATAGTGGTTAGAGTGTAGAGGAGGCAGGTAGCCTAGTGGTTAGAGTGTAGGGGAGGCAGGTAGTCTAGTGGTTAGAGTGTAGGGGAGGCAGGTAGTCTAGTGGTTAGAGTGTAAAGGTGGTAGGGTAGCCTAGTGATTAGAGTGTAGAGGAGGCAGGTAGCCTAGTGGTTAGAGTGTAGAGGTGGCAGGTAGTCTAGTGGTTAGAGTGTAGAGGCGGCAGGTAGCTTAGTGGTTAGAGTGTAGAGGCGGCAGGTAGCCTAGTGGTTAGAGTGTAAAGGTGGCAGGTAGCCTAGTGGTTAGAGTGTAGAGGCGGCAGGTAGCCTAGTGGTTAGAGAGTAGAGGCGGCAAGGTAGCCTAGTGGTTAGAGTGTAGAGGCTGCAGGGTAGCCTAGTGGTTAGAGTGTAGAGGTGGCAGGTAGCCTAGTGGTTAGAGTGTAGAGGAGGCAGGTAGCCTAGTGGTTAGAGTGTAGAGGTGGCAGGTAGCCTAGTGGATAGAGTGTAGGGGCGGCAGGTAGCCTAGTGGTTAGAGTGTAGAGGTGGCAGGTAGCCTAGTGGTTAGAGTGTAGAGGCTGCAGGGTAGCCTAGTGGTTAGAGTGTAGAGGAGGCAGGGTAGCCTAGTGGTTAGAGTGTAGAGGCGGCAGGTAGCCTAGTGGTTAGAGTGTAGAGGTGGCAGGTAGCCTTGTGGTTAGAGTGTAGAGGAGGCAGGTAGCCTAGTGGTTAGAGTGTAGAGGCGGCAGGTAGCGTAGTGGTTAGAGTGTAGAGGAGGCAGGTAGCCTAGTGGTTAGAGTGTAGAGGAGGCAGGTACCGTAGTGGTTAGAGTGTAGAGTTGGCTGGTAGCCTAGTGGTTAGAGTGTAGAGGCGGCAGGTAGCCTAGTGGTTAGAGTGTAGAGGTGGCAGGTAGCCTAGTGGTTAGAGTGTAGAGGCGGCAGGGTAGCCTAGTGGTTAGAGTGTAGAGGCGGCAGGGTAGCCTAGTGGTTAGAGTGTAGAGGTGGTAGGGTAGCCTAGTGGTTAGAGTGTAGAGGTGGCAGGTAGCCTAGTGGTTAGAGTGTAGAGGAGGTAGGTAGCCTAGTAGTTAGAGTGTAGAGGTGGCAGGTAGCCTAGTGGTTAGAGTGTAGAGGTGGCAGGGTAGCCTAGTGGTTAGAGTGTAGAGGCGGCAGGGTAGCCTAGTGGTTAGAGTGTAGAGGTGGTAGGGTAGCCTAGTGGTTAGAGTGTAGAGGTGGCAGGTAGCCTAGTGGTTAGAGTGTAGAGGAGGTAGGTAGCCTAGTGGTTAGAGTGTAGAGGAGGCAGGGTAGCCTAGTGGTTAGAGTGTAGAGGTGGCAGGGTAGTCTAGTGGTTAGAGTGTAGAGGCGGCAGGGTAGCCTAGTGGTTAGAGTGTAGAGGTGGTAGGGTAGCCTAGTGGTTAGAGTGTAGAGGCGGCAGGGTAGCCTAGTGGTTAGAGTGTAGAGGTGGCAGGGTAGCCTAGTGGTTAGAGTGTAGAGGTGGCAGGTAGCCTAGTGGTTAGAGTGTAGAGGTGGCAGGGTAGCCTAGTGGTTAGAGTGTAGAGGTGGCAGGTAGCCTAGTGGTTAGAGTGTAGAGGCGGCAGGTAGCCTAGTGGTTAGAGTGTAGAGGTGGCAGGGTAGCCTAGTGGTTAGAGTGTAGAGGTGGCAGGGTAGCCTAGTGGTTAGAGTGTAGAGGTGGCAGGTAGCCTAGTGGTTAGAGTGTAGAGGCGGCAGGTAGCCTAGTGGTTAGAGTGTAGAGGTGGCAGGTAGTCTAGTGGTTAGAGTGTAGAGGTGGCAGGTAGCCTAGTGGTTAGAGTGTAGAGGTGGCAGGTAGTCTAGTGGTTAGAGTGTAGAGGTGGCAGGTAGCCTAGTGGTTAGAGTGTAGAGGTGGCAGGTAGTCTAGTGGTTAGAGTGTAGAGGTGGCA
The DNA here is from genome assembly GCF_023373465.1 of Oncorhynchus keta. Lineage (NCBI taxonomy): Eukaryota > Metazoa > Chordata > Actinopteri > Salmoniformes > Salmonidae > Oncorhynchus > Oncorhynchus keta. Next base: position 2,823,194 of record NC_068447.1, on the reverse strand, counting down.
GGTAGCCTAGTGGTTAGAGTGTAGAGGAGGCAGGTAGCCTAGTGGTTAGAGTGTAGAGGTGGCAGGTAGCCTAGTGGTTAGAGTGTAGAGGTGGCAGGTAGCCTAGTGGTTAGAGTGTAGAGGAGGCAGGTAGCCTAGTGGTTAGAGTGTAGAGGTGGCAGGTAGCCTAGTGGTTAGAGTGTAGAGGTGGCAGGTAGCCTAGTGGTTAGAGTGTAGAGGTGACAGGTAGCCTAGTGGTTAGAGTGTAGAGGTGGCAGGTAGCCTAGTGGTTAGAGTGTAGAGGTGGTAGGGTAGCCTAGTGGTTAGAGTGTAGAGGTGGTAGGGTAGCCTAGTGGTTAGAGTGTAGAGGCGGCAGGTAGCCTAGTGGTTAGAGTGTAGAGGAGGCAGGTAGCCTAGTGGTTAGAGTGTAGGGGAGGCAGGTAGTCTAGTGGTTAGAGTGTAGAGGCGGCAGGTAGCCTAGTGGTTAGAGTGTAGAGGCGGCAGGTAGCCTAGTGGTTAGAGTGAAGAGGAGGCAGGTAGCCTAGTGGTTAGAGTGTAGAGGAGGCAGGTAGCGTAGTGGTTAGAGTGTAGAGGAGGCAGGTAGCCTAGTGGTTAGAGTGTAGAGGAGGCAGGTACCGTAGTGGTTAGAGTGTAGAGTTGGCTGGTAGCCTAGTGGTTAGAGTGTAGAGGCGGCAGGTAGCCTAGTGGTTAGAGTGTAGAGGTGGCAGGTAGCCTAGTGGTTAGAGTGTAGAGGCGGCAGGTAGCCTAGTGGTTAGAGTGTAGAGGTGGCAGGTAGCCTAGTGGTTAGAGTGTAGAGGTGGCAGGTAGCCTAGTGGTTAGAGTGTAGAGGCGGCAGGTAGCCTAGTGGTTAGAGTGTAGAGGCGGCAGGTAGCCTAGTGGTTAGAGTGTAGAGGTGGCAGGTAGCCTAGAGGTTAGAGTGTAGAGGTGGCAGGTAGCCAAGTGGTCAAATCAAATCCAATTTTATTTGTCACATACACATGGTTAGCAGATGTTAATGCGAGTGTAGCGAAATGCTTGTGCTTCTAGTTCCGACAATGCAGTAATAACCAACAAGTAATCTAGCTAACAATTCCAAAACTACTACCTTATAGACACAAGTGTAAGGGGATAAAGAATATGTACATAAAGATATATGAATGAGTGATGGTACAGAGCGGCATAGGCAAGATACAGTAGATGGTATTGAGTGCAGTATATACATATGAGATGAGTATGTAAACAAAGTGGCATAGTTAAAGTGGCTAGTGATACATGTATTACATAAAGATGCAGTAGATGATAGAGTACAGTATATACGTATACATATGAGATGAATAATGTAGGGTATGTAAACATTATATTAGGTAGCATTGTTTAAAGTGGCTAGTGATATATTTTACATCAATTCCCAGCGTTGGGCCAATAACCGAAAGGTTGCTAAATTGAATCCCCGAGCTGATGAGGTAAAGATCTGTCGTTCTGCCCCTGAACAAGGCAGTTAACCCACTCTGTTCCTAGGCCGTCATTGTAAATAAGAATTTGTTCTTAACTTGCCTAGTTAAATAAAAAGGTTCAAATTTAAAAAAAACTTCCCTGGTCCACTCTCTCGCTGCGTGGCTGGTAGCCTAGGCCATGTCTGCCTCAGTGCTCCCATAGCCAGTGTTCTCCATAGGAACATGAAGTAGCCAGCCAGGCTCACCCGGGCCGGGCCAGCGACTATGAGGAAATAACAACCTATTAGCATTTAGTAGTCAGCTGTTGTACAAGATGATATGAATAATTCTGACTGAACCGGGGCCTTTAAAAGAATCCTGTAAGAGTCTGCTGACTTCCACAGGCTTCAAGTTTCCTTTTAAAGGGGCATTTTCTCAGCTATCTGTAATACAGGTATGGTTGAAGACGGAAGCAGGTGTTTAACATGGGCTTTGCTACACAAACAAAGCAGCAGTTGACTAGTCCATTGTCAACACTTTGATTGAATCAGTAGACATATAGCAATGTCTTTGAAAATACCACACAAGATCCACTGGATCCACTGGCCTGATACATGTTATACTGGATCCTCTGGCCCGACGCATGTTATACTGGATCCACTGGCCTGATTACATGTTATACTGGATCCTCTGGCCCGACGCATGTTATACTGGATCCTCTGGCCCGACACATGTTATACTGGATCCTCTGGCCTGACACATGTTATACTGGATCCTCTGGCCCGACGCATGTTATACTGGATCCTCTGGCCTTACGCATGTTATACTGGATCCACTGGCCTGACACATGTTATACTGGATCCTCTGGCCCGACGCATGTTATACTGGATCCTCTGGCCTTACGCATGTTATACTGGATCCTCTGGCCCGACACATGTTATATTGGATCCTCTGGCCTAACACACGTTATATTGGATCCTCTGACCCGATACATGTTATACTGGATCCTCTGGCCTTACGCATGTTATACTGGATCCTCTGGCCTTACGCATGTTATACTGGATCCTCTGGCCTTACGCATGTTATACTGGATCCACTGGCCTGACACATGTTATACTGGATCCTCTGGCCCGACGCATGTTATACTGGATCCTCTGGCCTTACGCATGTTATACTGGATCCTCTGGCCCGACACATGTTATATTGGATCCTCTGGCCTAACACACGTTATATTGGATCCTCTGACCCGACACATGTTATATTGGATCCACTGGCCTGACACATGTTATACTGGATCCTCTGGCCTAACACACGTTATATTGAATCCTCTGGCCCGACACATGTTATATTGGATCCACTGGCCCGACACATGTTAATGCTGGATCCTCTGGCCTAACACACGTTATATTGGATCCTCTGGCCCGACGCATGTTATACTGGATCCTCTGGCCTGACACACGTTATACTGGAGCCTCTGGCCTCACACATGTTAATGCTGGATCCTCTGGCCCGACACACGTTATATTGGATCCACTGGTACGACACACGTTATATTGGATCCACTGGTACGACACACGTTATATTGGATCCACTGGTACGACACACGCCAAGATGGCGTAGCAGTCGTACGTATGTTTTGTCTTGTCCCGTCCTGTCTAGTGTAAATATAGTTTTCTTCGTTTATTTTTCTGTATATATTTCGTACATATTTTAATCTCACTCTCAAACTAGAGCTGAATATACTCTCCTGCAACCCGCATCACCCAATGTGGTACGGATCCGCCTTTTCTATACTTTACATTAGATCCGGAGCCACCATCAGAAGCTAGCCAGCAACTAGCTACTAGCTCGTACTCAGTTAGCCATTGCTAGCGGTCTTCTAAGCTAACTAGAACACCAGCGCGACATCAACCCAGAGCATATCAGACTGCTCTTTCTCTACCACATCTCCGGATTCCTACCGCAAGCTCTGAACCTTTACACCGGATCATCGCAACTAGCTAGCTGCAATTCCGAGTGGCTACTCCTGGCCAACGTCTCTGGCCCAAAACAAGCTACAGTTAGCCTTGAGCTAAGCCCATCTCCCGACTAGCCGAAGAGGCCCAACGATACCTCTTTTGCCAATTGGCCTGGACCCTTTACTGCCGACACGGAGCGCCGCCGATCCATCACGACTGGTCCGCCGACATAATCGTCCGAGGTGGTTTCAACAGGCTTTTTCGTTGCGACATCGCCAAAGACCCATCTGCTGGCCAAGGCCCGCGAGCTTTCTGAAACGCTGTGTCTCCAGCTCACCAGAGCTCCTGTAGCATAATCCTGGGCTACAATTACCCGGGCCCACGACCGGTCTGTCAATGCCACCGCAAGAAGAGGAATAAACAGACTCACCCCATCGCGACGTCCCCCAAAGGTTAGCTCTCTAGCCCTCGCTATCTCCCTACTTGCTATTCGGCCTGCTAACGGCTAGCTTGTCTAGCCCGGGCCTACGAACTGTTAGCTTGTTAGCACAGGCCTGCTAACCATCTGACTCACCTCATCCCAAACACTTCTGAACCCATTTACTTTCTCTCTCTTTGATTTTTATTTGTTTATACCTTCCGGAAACCTGCCTCACCCACTGTGATACGGATTCGCTATCACTTTTCATTTTGATTTATTTTTATGACACACTCAAGAACCTCCAGACGCTAACCAGCTAACTAGCTACAAGCTATTTAGTCATTGTTAGTTTAAAAAAAAAAAAAAAAAAAAAAAAAAAAAAAAAAAAAAAACCTGGATAACACTCGCCAGCCCAGCTTCCCTGCCCATCCACCGCTGCCCCCTGGACACTGATTTCTTGGCTACATAGCTGACGCACGCTGGACTGTCCATTAATCACGGTACCCCATTCTGCTTGTTTGTTTATCTGTCGGCCCAGTTGCCTAGTCAACGCCATTTTACCTGCTGTTTGTTGTGCTAGCTGATTAGCCTCGCCTACTGTTTTTAGCTAGCTTTCCCAATTCAACACCTGTGATTACTGTATGCCTCGCTGTATGTCTCTCCCAAATGTCAATATGCCTTGTATACTGTTGTTCAGGTTAGTTATCATTGTTTTAGTTCACAATGGAGCCCCTAGATCCACTCTGCATACCCCTGTTACCTCCTTTGTCCCACCCCCCACACATGCGGTGACCTCACCCATTACAACCAGCATGTCCAGAGATACAACCTCTCTCATCATCACCCAGTGCCTGGGCTTACCTCCGCTGTACCCGCACCCCACCATACCCCTGTCTGCGCATTATGCCCTGAATATATTCTACCATGCCCAGAAACCTGCTCCTCTTATCCTCTGCCCCCAACGCTCTAGGCGACCAGTTTTGATAGCCTTTAGCCGCACCCTCATACTACTCCTTCTCTGTTCCGCGGGTGATGTGGAGGTAAACCCAGGCACCCTCATTTGTTGACTTCTGTGATCGAAAAAGTCTTGGTTTTATGCATGTCAACATCAGAAGCCTCCTCCCTAAGTTTGTTTTACTCACTGCTTTAGCACACTCTGCTAACCCTGATGTCCTTGCCGTGTCTGAATCCTGGCTCAGGAAGGCCACCAAAAATTCAGAGATTTCCATACCCAACTATAACATCTTCCGTCAAGATAGAACTGCCAAAGGGGGCGGAGTCGCAGTCTACTGCAGAGATAGCCTGCAAAGTAATGTCATACTTTCCAGGTCCATACCCAAACAGTTTGAACTACTAATTTTGAAAATTACTCTCTCCAGAAACAAGTCTATCACTGTTGCCGCCTGCTACCGACCCCGTCAGCTCCCAGCTGCGCCCTGGACACCATTTGTGAATTGATCGCCCCTCATCTAGCTTCAGAGTTTGTTCTGTTAGGTGACCTAAACTGGGATATGCTTAACACCCCGGCAGTCCTACAATCTAAGCTAGATGCCCTCAATCTCACTCAAATCATCAAGGAACCCACCAGGTACAACCCTAACTCTGTAAACAAGGGCACCCTCATAGACGTCATCCTGACCAACTGGCCCTCCAAATATACCTCCGCTGTCTTCAACCAGGATCTCAGCGATCACTGCCTCATCGCCTGTATCCGCCACGGAGCCGCAGTCAAACGACCACCCCTCATCACTGTCAAACGCTCCCTAAAACACTTCTGTGAGCAGGCCTTTCTAATCGACCTGGCCCGTGTATCCTGGAAGGACATTGACCTCATCCCGTCAGTTGAGGATGCCTGGTCATTCTTTAAAAGTAACTTCCTCACCATTTTAGATAAGCATGCTCCGTTCAAAAAATGCAGAACCAAGAACAGATACAGCCCTTGGTTCACTCCAGACCTGACTGCCCTCGACCAGCACAAAAACATCCTGTGGCGGACTGCAATAGCATCGAATAGCCCCGTGATATGCAACTGTTCAGGAAGTCAGGAACCAATACACGCAGTCAGTCAGGAAAGCTAAGGCCAGCTTCTTCAGGCAGAAGTTTGCATCCTGTAACTCCAACTCCAAAAAGTTCTGGGACACTGTGAAGTCCATGGAGAACAAGAGCACCTCCTCCCAGCTGCCCACTGCACTGAGGCTAGGAAACACGGTCTCCACCGATAAATCCATGATTATCGAAAACTTCAATAAGCACTTCTCAACGGCTGGCCATGCCTTCCGCCTGGCTACTCCAACCTCGGCCAACAGCTCCGCCCCCCCGTAGTTCCTCACCCAAGCCTCTCCAGGTTCTCCTTTACCCAAATCCAGATAGCAGATGTTCTGAAAGAGCTGCAAAACCTGGACCCGTACAAATCAGCTGGGCTTGATAATCTGGACCCGCTATTTCTGAAACTATCTGCCGCCATTGTCGCAACCCCTATTACCAGCCTGTTCAACCTCTCTTTCATATCGTCTGAGATCCCCAAGGATTGGAAAGCTGCCGCAGTCATCCCCCTCTTCAAGGGGGAGACACCCTGGACCCAAACTGCTATAGACCTATATCCATCCTGCCCTGCCTATCTAAGGTCTTTGAAAGCCAAGTCAACAAACAGGTCACTGACCATCTCGAATCCCACCGTACCTTCTCCGCTGTGCAATCTGGTTTCCGAGCCGGTCACGGGTGCACCTCAGCCACACTCAAGGTACTAAATGATATCATAACCGCCATCGATAAAAGACAGTACTGTGCAGCCGTCTTCATCGACCTCGCCAAGGCTTTCGACTCTGTCAATCACCAAATTCTTATCGGCAGACTCAACAGCCTCGGTTTTTCGGATGACTGCCTTGCCTGGTTCACCAATTACTTTGCAGACAGAGTTCAGTGTGTCAAATCGGAGGGCATGCTGTCCGGTCCTCTGGCAGTCTCTATGGGGTGCCACAGGGTTCAATTCTCGGGCCGACTCTTTTCTCTGTATATATCAATGATGTTGCTCTTGCTGCGGGCGATTCCCTGATCCACCTCTACGCAGACGACACCATTCTATATACTTTCGGCCCGTCATTGGACACTGTGCTATCCAACCTCCAAACGAGCTTCAATGCCATACAGCACTCCTTCCGTGGCCTCCAACTGCTCCTAAACGCGAGTAAAACCAAATGCATGCTTTTCAACCGATCGCTGCCTGCACCCGCATGCCCGACTAGCATCACCACCCTGGATGGTTCCAACCTTGAATATGTGGACATCTATAAGTACCTAGGTGTCTGGCTAGACTGCAAACTCTCCTTCCAGACTCATCAAACATCTCCAATCAAAAATCAAATCCAGAGTCGGCTTTCTATTCCGCAACAAAGCCTCCTTCACTCACGCTGCCAAGCTTACCCTAGTAAAACTGACTATCCTACCGATCCTCGACTTCGGCGATGTCATCTACAAAATGGCTTCCAACACTCTACTCAGCAAACTGGATGCAGTCTATCACAGTGCCATCCGTTTTGTCACTAAAGCACCTTATACCACCCACCACTGCGACTTGTATGCTCTAGTCGGCTGGCCCTCACTACATATTCGTCGCCAGACCCACTGGCTCCAGGTCATCTACAAGTCCATGCTAGGTAAAGCTCCGCCTTATCTCAGTTCACTGGTCACGATGGCAACACCCATCCGTAGCACGCGCTCCAGCAGGTGTATCTCACTGATCATCCCTAAAGCCAACACCTCATTTGGCCGCCTTTCGTTCCAGTACTCTGCTGCCTGTGACTGGAACGAATTGCAAAAATCGCTGAAGTTGGAGACTTTTATCTCCCTAACCAACTTCAAACATCAGCTATCCGAGCAGCTAACCGATCGCTGCAGCTGTACATAGTCTATTGGTAAATAGCTCACCCTTTTTCACCTACCTCATTCCCATACTGTTTTTATACTGTTTTTATTTATTTACTTTTCTGCTCTTTTGCACACCAATATCTCTACCTGTACATGCCCATCTGATCATTTATCACCAGTGTTAATCTGCAAAATTGTATTATTCGCCTACCTCCTCATGCCTTTTGCACACATTGTATATAGACTGCCCATTTTTTTCTACTGTGTTATTGACTTGCTAAATTGTTTACTCCATGTGTAACTCTGTGTTGTCTGTTCACACTGCTATGCTTTATCTTGGCCAGGTCGCAGTTGCAAATGAGAACTTGTTCTCAACTAGCCTACCTGGTTAAATAAAGGTGAAATAAAAAAAAATAAAAAAATTGGATCCACTGGTACGACACACGTTATATTGGATCCACTGGTACGACACATGTTATACTGGATCCTCTGGCCCGACACACGTTATATTGGATCCACTGGTACGACACACGTTATATTGGATCCACTGGTACGACACACGTTATATTGGATCCACTGGTACGACACACGTTATATTGGATCCACTGGTACGACACATGTTATACTGGATCCACTGGCCCGACACATGTTAATGCTGGATCCTCTGGCCCGACACATGTTAATGCTGGATCCTCTGGCCCGACACATGTTATATTGGATCCACTGGCCCGACCCATGTTATATTGGATCCTCTGGCCTGACACATGTTAATGCTGGTTCCTCTGGCCTTACGCATGTTATACTGGATCCTCTGGCCCGACGAATGTTATACTGGATCCTCTGGCCTGACACACGTTAATGTTGGATCCTCTGGCCTTACGCCTGTTATACTGGATCCTCTGGCCCAACGCATGTTATACTGGATCCTCTGGCCTTACGCATGTTATACTGGATCCTCTGGCCCAACGCATGTTATACTGGATCCTCTGGCCCGACACATGTTAATGCTGGATCCTCTGGCCCGACACATGTTAATGCTGGATCCTCTGGCCCGACACATGTTATTCTGGATCCTCTGGCCCGACACATGTTATACTGTATCCACTGGCCCGACACATGTTATATTGGATCCACTGGCCCGACGCATGTTATACTGGATCCTCTGGCCCAACGCATGTTATACTGGATCCTCTGGCCCGACACATGTTAATGCTGGATCCTCTGGCCCGACACATGTTAATGCTGGATCCTCTGGCCCGACACATGTTATATTGGATCCACTGACCCGACACATGTTAATGCTGGACCCGAGCAAGGTCCGACATCGTTAATGTTGGTCCTTGCACACGAAAGAAAAAAAAACTGAATATGCCAGAAAACAATAAGCCAAGTGGATTTTGACTTTTGATCGTCGCCACATTTATATGGGACGTATAAATTCACTCACATTTATGAGACGTCATGCTCTCTCCCTCCGTGTAAAGAAATCCAACTGCAACCACAACACAAACAACACACGCACACTACACACACCCAGGGAAGCGAGAGGCAGGACAGACAGCAGACTGTCAAACCAGCAGTGTTTCCTCCTGTCATCGCTCACTTTGTGACTGACAAACGCCTGTCCTCCTATCAATATATCGCTAGAAGATGCATATTGTTCATTCTAGCGGAAGGAAGGCTCAGCTATTTTTTTTAATTTTTTTATCTGACTAGGCTGAGAAGTTGCCTGGTTAATTTTAAGTGGAAAAAGGAGTCTGTGATCAGCTATTCAGGCGACACCTCGTAGCCGAATGCACTGTTTCCCAAACTAGGGGTCCCGACCCCATGAGGGGTCACCTGATTCTGAAAATGAGGTCAGGAGAGAAAATCTCAACTACAATTTTTTTATTTTTTTATGGGGTTGATTGAAATAACCAGGATTACGTCAGTAACCTCAGGTAGTCTCTCGATACGGTTGTATTAAACAAAGCAGATTCTGTTTTCTTCCTACAAATGTGCCTCTTATCTTTTGAACTGTGTGAACTATAAAATATTATGACCCCCATCACTGAATGATAAAGACTCTCAGGAGACGTGTTTCCCTCTGAATTACCCACAAGGCGCACAACAGTCATTAGAACAGAGTGGACAAAACCAGGCACTAAATCAGACTGGGAGAAAAGTAACATAATCAATTAAGATTGAAATACTGTCAAAAGTACTGTCAGACTGATTAATAATAGACTTTCATAGCCCCAATTTAAAAAAAGTCAACATTGGCCTTTGATTAAATCTCATTTTTGTATCAAAATGGTGGTCGGGGCCGAATGTTATTTGCAACACAATTCAACACAGCAAGCTCCTGTGTTTGTAAAAAAAGTAAAAAATATTACCTTGATTTTAAAACATATCCGACTGCGAACCGACCCGCGGGTTAGAATAATTTTTTTCATTCCACCCACTAGCTGATATTTTTTGATGGGTCAACCGACCCGATGTCGGACTCTAGCTTAGAATTATTATTTTTTAAATGAAAACTATAGCTGACAAGTTGAATGTGATAAGAAAAAAAATCCCACTTATGAATAATTAATGATAATGCTTTTTACATATTCATTGATGGAAATACCTAATGACCGTTAGTTATGCTTATCAATCTATAGGATAATTTGCATAATTCAGTGGAATTAAATTGACGCATGTTTATTTACACTCGCGAAGCATCAGTTACCTATCGCTCGACAAAAGCCGCGATTCTTGCTGAGCAAAGAGAAACAACCACTTCAAGTCTCAGAGCGAGTGACGTCACTGATTGAAACGCCACACCCCTGCTAACTAGCTAGCCATTTCACACCGGTTACAGCAGCGCTAACTAGCTAGCCATTTCACACCGGTTACAGCAGCGCTAACTAGCTGCTAACTAGCTAGCCATTTCACACCGGTTACAGCAGCGCTAACTAGCTAGCCATTTCACACCGGTTACAGCAGCGCTAACTAGCTAGCCATTTCACACCGGTTACAGCAGCGCTAACTAGCTAGCCATTTCACACCGGTTACAGCAGCGCTAACTAGCTAGCCATTTCACACCGGTTACACTCCGCTAACTAGCTAGCCATTTCACACTGGTTACAGCAGCGCTAACTAGCTAGCCATTTCACTCCGGTTACAGCAGCGCTAACTAGCTAGCCATTTCACACCGGTTACAGCAGCGCTAACTAGCTAGCCATTTCACACCGGTTACAGCAGCGCTAACTAGCTAGCCATTTCACACCGGTTACACTCCGCTAACTAGCTAGCCATTTCACTCCGGTTACAGCAGCGCTAACTAGCTAGCCATTTCACTCCGGTTACAGCAGCGCTAACTAGCTAGCCATTTCACACCGGTTACACTTGCTTCAAAGTCAAATCCGACCGTAGAAACGTGGAGGCAATTATTTTATAAAACTTCCATATGCCATTAGAACCATTAGCCTATTGTCTTATAAAGACTTCCATATGCCATTAGAACCAGTAGCCTATTGTCTTATAAAGACTTCCATATGCCATTAGAACCAGTAGCCTATTGTCTTATAAAGACTTCCATATGCCATTAGAACCAGTAGCCTATTGTCTTATAAAGACTTCCATATGCCATTAGAACCAGTAGCCTATTGTCTTATAAAGACTTCCATATGCCATTAGAACCAGTAGCCTATTGTCTTATAAAGACTTCCATATGCCATTAGAACCAGTAGCCTATGTCCTTCATGTTCTATTGGTTTTCAACTTTCTTTCATTGTCCAGAAGCTAAAGGCATAATCCTAGTCATATTAGCATCCTATGCTAGTTGTTGCATTTTTAGTCCCCCCCCCCCCCACCGCGAACCCTGTTTGAAACAGAGGCAGGCTAGCAGAGGCAAATTGGAGTGGGTCTAGGGTTTCTGGGATGATGCTGTTGATGTGAGCCATGGCCAGCCTTTCAAAGCATTTCATGGCTACAGACGTGAGTGTTACGGGTCGGTAGTCATTTAGGCAGGTTACTTTAGAGTTCTTGGGCACAGGGACTATGGTGGTCTGCTTGAAACATGTTGGTATTACAAACTCGGACAGGAACAGGTTAAAAATGTCAGTGAAGACACTTGCCAGTTGGTCAGCGCATGCTCGCAGTACACATCCTCCCTGCAGCCTTGTGAATGTTGACCTGTTTAAAGGTCTTACTCAATTACCCCAACCCTCTAGCCCAACCCTCTAACCCAACCCTCTAACCCAACCCTCTAACCCAGCCCTCTAACCCAACCCTCTAGCCCAACCCCCTAACCCTCCAACCCTCTAACCCAACCCTCTAACCTAACCCTCTAACCCAGCCCTCCAACCCCTAACCCAACCCTCTAACCCAACCCTCCAACCCTCTAACCCAACCCTCTAACCCAACCCTCTAGCCCAACCCCTAACCCTCCAACCCTCTAACCCAACCCTCTAACCTAACCCTCTAACCCAACCCTCCACCCCTCTAACCCAACCCTCTAACCCAATCCCCTAACCCAACCCGCCACCCCTCAACCTCCCCAATCTAACCCAACCCCTTAACCCAACCCCCTAACCCAACCCTCCACCCCTCTAGCCCAACCCTCTAACCTAACCCTCCAACCCTCTAACCTAACCCTCTAACCCAACCCTCTAACCCTCTAACCCACCCCCTAACCCTCTAACCCTCTAACCTAACCCTCTAACCCAACCCTCTAACCCAACCCCCTAACCCTCTAACCCAACTCCCTAACCCTCTAACCCAACCCTCTAACCCAACCCCTAACCCTCTAACCCAACCCCCTAACCCTCTAACCCAACTCCCTAACCCTCTAACCCAACCCTCTAACCCTCTAACCCAACCCTCTAACCCTCTAACCCAACCCCCTAACCCTCTAACCCAACCCCCTAACCCTCTAACCCAACCCCCTAACCCTCTAACTCAACCCCATAACCCAACCCTCCAACCCTCTAACCTAACCCTCTAACCCAACCCCCTAACCCTCTAACCCACCCCCTAACCCTCTAACCCTCTAACCTAACCCTCTAACCCAACCCTCTAACCCAACCCCCTAGCCCTCTAACCCAACCCCCTAACCCTCTAACCCAACCCCCTAACCCTCTAACCCTCTAACCTAACCCTCTAACCCAACCCTCTAACCCAACCCCCTAACCCTCTAACCCAACTCCCTAACCCTCTAACCCAACCCTCTAACCCTCTAACCCAACCCCCTAACCCAACCCCCTAACCCTCTAACCCAACCCCTAACCCTCTAACCCAACCCCCTAACCCTCTAACCCAACCCCTAACCCTCTAACCCAACCCCTAACCCTCTAACCCAACCCCCTAACCCTCTAACCCAACCCCCTAACCCTCTAACCCAACCCCCTAACCCTCTAACCCAACCCCCTAACCCTCTAACCCAACCCCCTAACCCAACCCTCTTATAAACGTGGCTGTTTATAAGACAGTTATATGCAGTATAAACGTGGCTGTTTATAAGACAGTTATATGCAGTATAAACATGGCTCATCCCTCTTATCCTCTTATCCATGTTTTCCTTTTTCTCTCTCTTCCTCTGTTTACGTGTGTGTGTGTGTGTGTGTGTGTGTGTGTGTGTGTGTGTGTGTGTGTGTGTGTGTGTGTGTGTGTGTGTGTGTGTGTGTGTGTGTGCGTGCGTGCGTGTGTGTGTGCATCTGTCTGCACTTGAAGGAGAGGTCCGTGGCCAAAGAGGGGATGACATGCATGTTCCCAGGCTGTTAACATCGCTGAGGATTAGAAGACCAATAGGCTGCCAAGAGCTGTCAAGCCATGATGGACATACTGGTAACTTAACCTCAATTCCATCCTCCCTCTCTCTCTCTCTCTCTCTCTCTCTCTCTCTCTCTCTCTCTCTCTCTCTCTCTCTCTCTCTCTCTCTCTCTCTCTCTCTCTCTCTCTCTCTCTCTCTCTCTCTCTCTCTCTCTCTCTCTCTCTCTCTCTCTCTCTCTTTGTGTGCCTCTGTCTTTCTCTCTCTCTCTCTCTCTCTCTCTCTCTCTCTCTCTCTCTCTCTCTCTCTCTCTCTCTCTCTCTCTCTCTCTCTCTCTCTCTCTCTGTCTCTCTCTCTCTCTCTCTCTCTCTCTCTCTCTTCTCTCTCTTTGTGTGCCTCTGTCTTTCTCTCAGTGTTGTGCTGTTCTCTGAGTGTTGTATCTACTGTTGTGCTTGGTGTACCAACTTTACAGAAGTGATGACCGGTGTAACACCATGATGTTCATGTCAGGGTTAGTTCTGCTGTTTGTTCACCGGCAATTGCTAATAACCGTCTGACTTTTACGTGATATAGTGAAAATCTGAGAACCGCACCCAACCCTAACCCGGAAATGCACTATAGGCTACAGTTAAATGTTTTGTTAGTTGTTAAATTTTTATTTAACTAGGCATGTCAGTTAAGAATGAATTATTATTTTGAATGAACCCGGATGACCAATTGTGCGCCGACCTATGGGACTTCCAACTCACGGCCAGGGGACTCCCAATCACAGCCAGGGGACTCCCAATCACAGCCAGGGGACTCCCAATCACGGCCAGGGGACTCCCAATCACAGCCAGGGGACTCCCAATCACAGCCAGGGGACTCCCAATCACAGCCAGGGGACTCCCAATCACGGCCAGGGGACTCCCAATCACGGCCAGGGGACTCCCAATCACGGCCAGGGGACTCCCAATCACGGCCAGGGGACTCCCAATCACGGCCAGGGGACTCCCAATCACAGCCAGGGGACTCCCAATCACGGCCAGGGGACTCCCAATCACGGCCAGGGGACTCCCAATCACGGCCAGGGGACTCCCAATCACGGCCAGGGGACTCCCAATCACGGCCAGGGGACTCCCAATCACGGCCAGGGGACTCCCAATCACGGCCAGGGGACTCCCAATCACGGCCAGGGGACTCCCAATCACGGCCAGGGGACTTCCAATCACAGCCAGGGGACTCCCAATCACAGCCAGGGGACTCCCAATCACGGCCAGGGGACTCCCAATCACAGCCAGGGGACTCCCAATCACAGCCAGGGGACTCCCAATCACGGCCAGGGGACTCCCAATCACGGCCAGGGGACTCCCAATCACGGCCAGGGGACTCCCAATCACAGCCAGGGGACTCCCAATCACAGCCAGGGGACTCCCAATCACGGCCAGGGGACTCCCAATCACAGCCAGGGGACTCCCAATCACAGCCAGGGGACTCCCAATCACGGCCAGGGGACTCCCAATCACGGCCAGGGGACTCCCAATCACAGCCAGGGGACTCCCAATCACGGCCAGGGGACTCCCAATCACAGCCAGGGGACTCCCAATCACGGCCAGTTGTGATGCAGCCTGATACAGAATACAGAACCATTTTTTTTTGACAGGGGGTCCAGGATTTTGTTTTGCCTCATTTAGATATGTTTCTGCATATACTTTTCCACATTTCTGTAGGCTATTTGTTAGTCAACTTGTCTATAATTAGATCCATGCAGCTTCTCTTCTGTCACTATATGTTGCCCTAGAAGACGAAACAAACCATTGCTCAACAGAATAATGTCATAAACGGATAGAATGAATGATGTCATAAACGGATAGAATGAATGATGTCATAAACGGATAGAATGAATGATGTCATAAACGGATAGAATGAATGATGTCATAAATGTGTTTCTGATAACATTTCAGTTCAGGTTCGATGCATATTTTATGTGGTTGAAGTACTATCTGCCTTCATTATGTTTTCATGACGAAGACGGCACCTCTACAGATCGTATCTAACTGCACGTTGCATTCTCTCCAAGATACGTAAAACAAATACATCATATGTCTCCATTCCTGTTCCCATGTCCAAATTTAGCCTACATTTAGTGTATAATTGTACTGCAATAAATACTTTATGCAGGAGTTATTATTAGTTATTATTAATTAATAAAGGCTATTAGCCCTATTCGCACGGGACTAGTATTACTGGAGAACTTTGGTTATGCATTTATTACCTCAGAATGTCCGTTATTCCAGAGGACGATTCGGACGGCTAAAGTTTATTTTTTCAAAACTGCCCCCTGTACTTCCTTATATATATTTTTGTTTAAATGTGTATAAATTGACAGTTATGACGGAAGCCTGGAGTTGTTTTTCTAGGTATGAAGATATTTCAGCCTGTCCTGAAGATAACAGGCTACGCTGATAACTCGAGCTTGGTTCAGAAGTTTCTAAACCATACCAAACCATCTTTTGGTATAGTGTCGCCGTAATATCTGAATTGAAGACGTGTGATCATAATCATTAGGATATATTTTGGGCGATCCGCAGTACGTCCTAAATGGCCCTCAGCCTTCAGGTGTGTTAGCTAAACAATTCACTTGAACTTGAGTTGCATTTTAAGGCCATGGATGAGAAAGTGAACTTGTTCCAAACGTGCTGTTGCTTTGCCATCTGTTAACAGCGAGGGTTGCATTAAATTGGCGCAATATTTTTTTTTTAATTATACATTTGGCGATGTTCAATTAATTCGCAAAAAAAAAAAAAACGAATTAAAAAAAGCATTCACGGTGAACATGTAGACCCTCTATATATATAGGCTATGAGCAGAACTTCGTTCAATTTATCGAATCAGTTATAGTTATCTTGCTCAAACAGCGAGCAACACCTGTCAAACTCAAGACATTTCTCTCAAAACACATGGATGTTGATTCGCACGGGACTATTATTATCAGAGGACTTTGGAGTTCACCCCAAAAAAAACAGTAGGTTATTCTGGCGAGTCAATGTCCAGATTTCAGTTTCCATTTAACCCATCTAAACAGCCTGCTACACATCCCTTGACATCCCATATAGGCCTATATGAAGTCCCGTCTTGTGACTGTCGAATTTGTATAGAGCCTCACAATCAAACATAACATAGCTGGCATCGTCCTTTCTTACCTTTTCACCAAACATTACCTCTCTGTTCCTCCATTCTACTTATTTTCAACCTTTGCAGTTTTTTTTTTGTCTTATTGAATGAAACTCCGCTAATGTCATTTTTGTGCCTCGGTGGATTGATGTGAACTTTTTCTCTGCCCGTTCCCAAAATCATGTTTGGTCTGATTGGATGTGTTGCCCATTTGGCAGGCGTACAGCCTGACGTTTAGGCGTTTCTGTAATACCAGAAACACGAATACAATGAAACAAAAACCTCAATGTAGCCTATATAAATTGCGCAATAATTATACATTTATGGATTTTTTAAAAAGGTATTCTTTCTCTTTATTCAACCCATCCTTCAGCCAAACAATATTTAATGACCCTAAAGTCATCTACCCCGCGGATATAACCATGGGGACTGCGGGTTATGAGTTAACCCGCGCACCACTAGTGTGTGTGTTTGTGGAGCACAATAGTTATTCCCAAATTCCGTTTTCTCCGTTTTCTTTTTCAGTAGTTTCTGTTTTTCTTCAGGTTTCTGCTCTTCAAAATCACACTTTCTTTCTCAAAACAACAACATTGGGTGTTCTAAGTAGACAACTATGCCTAATTAAACCACATCAGAAGGCCACTTTTTGAGGTCTGGGAAAAATAAAAATAAAAAATGATAATTTTGGGGTGTATTAGAGATCTTCACGGATCTACCCTAACCTACCTGAGATCTGACCCGGATGTTGTAGTTTACCCTCCCAGACCATATCACGGTCGGTGGCAACGGGCCTCGGATCTGTGTAAAAATGTGTGAAATACCGACCGGATACGAAATTGTATTTGAAGAGTTTAGTTCCTTAACTTACACGCAAATTGCTCACATTTACATTTTATACACGAACATGGTTGTCATCAAACATCAAATAAATGTGTCAATATAATTCTATGACAAAACAGTATATTTGCTTTATGTAAACCGTCACTGCGGACGTGACGGGTGAAATTGGCAATAGGCCTACTTGTTGCGCGAGAGGAGGACGACGTAGTAGAAAAGAATGATAGGCTATTTTAAAACGAGTTTCTGGAACATTGAATCGTTCTAACCGGATATGAAGAAGAAACTGAATGAAAGAGTGTGCAGGGTAAAACAACTACCAGTCAAATCGTCTCCTTGGACCTCATTTATGCTCGTGGGGTACGGATGGGGAAAAGGTTCAAGATCTGAACTATTTCATGTCATTGTTTTATTTATTATTTATATTTATTTATTCAATGTACTACTTTTTTTAAAGGTATTTAGTTAATATTTGTTTAGACTTGGACTATTTAGTTAGCCTATTTTGCTATTTTACAATTGGCTCATTCATCCCCCTCCTCTCCCCTGTAACTATTCCCCAGGTCGTTGCTGCAAATGAGAACGTGTTCTCAGTCAATTTACCTGGTAAAATAACGGTAACAAATAAATATATTTGTGTATTTTCTATATTTAAAAAATAACCGTTTATTAATTAACTAATGTTTAATGACTCGGGCCAAGTGACTCATTCATACGCTAATTTCATGGCTTTCGTTCAAAAATAAATAAGTTATACTGCAGAGTCACCGACACATTCTTTCTGATCGTCTTTAATGAACGGCCTAATATTTTTGACCAAAGTTTCTGCTCATGTTGTGTGTTTCTGCGTGTGCCGTAGTCTGATAGCCGTAGGTTTATCTGCAGAAATATTGTAACCAAATGCCGAAAGGCTGACGAAATATTGATTGTGTAAGGCATGGATAGGTATAAACAATATCAGGACAATTTCTCTCTTCAATTAGGAATCTTTAATTAACAATCTGAACGGTAGGCCTACACAACCGTTGTGTGGATGACTTGTCTGTCAATCCACATCCAAAACCAATCTCAAGATGTATAGGCTAATTTCTGTTGACCTAAATGATATATCTACATTTAATTTAGAACAAAAAAAGAGTAGGCTATTATGAGTTTAGACTGAGTTTAGACTTGAATAATAGACTTGAATAATAGAAAATAGACTTTAACACTGTCTGACATACAGCACTCGCTGACTATCTACCATCCTGACATCACCGCATAAAAATTATAATCTCTAAATCTAACAAAGTGTGCTTAAAGAGAAACACAATGAACAGATCTCTAAAATCCTCAAAATATTAAACGTCTAATTATAGTGTTGTCATAGACGGAACTATTCACCGTTCTCTGTCAGGCACTCGATTATCATCCTATTATAGTGTTGTCATAGACAGAACTATTCACCGTTCTCTGTCAGGCACTCGATTATCATCCTATTATAGTGTTGTCATAGACGGAACTATTCACTGCTGTCTGTCAGGCACTCGATTATCATCCTATTATAGTGTTGCCATAGACGGAACTATTCACTGCTCTCTGTCAGGCACTCGATTATCATCCTATTATAGTGTTGTCATAGACGGAACTATTCACTGCTCTCTGTCAGGCACTCGATTATCATCCTATTATAGTGTTGTCATAGACGGAACTATTCACTGCTCTCTGCCTGGCACTCGATTATCATCCTACTCAAATATTTGGTCACCAGAATATAATGAAAAGATTTCTGAAGACTTCATAATGTTCTCTATCTAACTATATGGATGTCATTATGAAAATACTAAGACCGCAAATCACTCATGTTAGATACAACAGAAAATGCACATTTCAAATCAAAATCAGCAATGTTTCAGATCCATTTGGGTCAGACACAGACCTGACCGCAAGTTTGGTTCCGATTCTCTCTCTCAACTCAGACATGTTCTGGGTTGGATCTGGTACATCTCTCAACTCAGACATGTTCTGGGTTGGATCTGGTACACCTCTCAACTCAGACATGTTCTGGGTTGGATCTGGTACACCTCTCAACTCGGACATGTTCTGGGTTGGATCTGGTACACCTCTCAACTCGGACATGTTCTGGGTTGGATCTGGTACATCTCTCAACTCAGACATGTTCTGGGTTGGATCTGGTACACCTCTCAACTCAGACATGTTCTGGGTTGGATCTGGTACATCTCTCAACTCAGACATGTTCTGGGTTGGATCTGGTACATCTCTCAACTCAGACATGTTCTGGGTTGGATCTGGTACATCTCTCAACTCAGACATGTTCTGGGTTGGATCTGGTACACCTTTCAACTCAGACATGTTCTGGGTTGGATCTGGTACACCTCTCAACTCGGACATGTTCTGGGTTGGATCTGGTACACCTCTCAACTCGGACATGTTCTGGGTTGGATCTGGTACATCTCTCAACTCAGACATGTTCTGGGTTGGATCTGGTACATCTCTCAACTCAGACATGTTCTGGGTTGGATCTGGTACACCTCTCAACTCAGACATGTTCTGGGTTGGATCTGGTACATCTCTCAACTCAGACATGTTCTGGGTTGGATCTGGTACATCTCTCAACTCAGACATGTTCTGGGTTGGATCTGGTACATCTCTCAACTCAGACATGTTCTGGGTTGGATCTGGTACACCTCTCAACTCGGACATGTTCTGGGTTGGATCTGGTACACCTCTCAACTCGGACATGTTCTGGGTTGGATCTGGTACATCTCTCAACTCAGACATGTTCTGGGTTGGATCTGGTACACCTCTCAACTCAGACATGTTCTGGGTTGAATCTGGTACACCTCTCAACTCAGACATGTTCTGGGTTGGATCTGGTACACCTCTCAACTCGGACATGTTCTGGGTTGGATCTGGTACATCTCTCAACTCAGACATGTTCTGGGTTGGATCTGGTACACCTCTCAACTCAGACATGTTCTGGGTTGGATCTGGTACATCTCTCAACTCAGACATGTTCTGGGTTGGATCTGGTACACCTCGAATCCGAATCGGATCGGATATTGATGAGTAGTGAGTGATCCCGGAGTGCTTTATGAGTAGTGAGTGATCCCGGAATGCTTAATGAGTAGTGAGTGATCCTAGGGTGCTTTATGAGTAGTGAGTGATCCCAGGGTGCTTTATGAGTAGTGAGTGATCTCAGGGTGCTTTATGAGTAGTGAGTGATCCCAGGGTGCTTTATGAGTAGTGAGTGATCCCAGGGTGCTTTATGAGTAGTGAGTGATCTCAGGGTGCTTTATGAGTAGTGAGTGATCCTAAGGTGCTTTATGAGTAGTGAGTGATCCCGGAGTGCTTAATGAGTAGTGAGTGATTCTAGGGTGCTTTATGAGTAGTGAGTGATCCCAGGGTGCTTTATGAGTAGTGAGTGATCCCAGGGTGCTTTATGAGTAGTGAGTGATCCCAGGGTGCTTTATGAGTAGTGAGTGATCCCAGGGTGCTCTATGAGTAGTGAGTAGTGATCTCAGGGTGCTCTATGAGTAGTGAGTAGTGATCCCAGGGTGCTCTATGAGTAGTGAGTAGTGATCCCAGGGTGCTTTATGAGTAGTGAGTGATCCCAGGGTGCTTTGTGAGTAGTGATCCCAGGGTGCTTTATGAGTAGTGAGTGATCCCGGAGTGCTTTATGAGTAGTGAGTGATCCCAGGGTGCTTTATGAGTAGTGAGTGATCTCAGGGTGCTTAATGAGTAGTGAGTGATCCCGGAGTGCTTAATGAGTAGTGAGTGATCCCAGGGTGCTCTATGAGTAGTGAGTGATCCCAGAGTGCTTTATGAGTAGTGAGTGATCCCAGGGTGCTTTATGAGTAGTGAGTGATCTCAGGGTGCTTTATGAGTAGTGAGTGATCCCAGGGTGCTTTATGAGTAGTGAGTGATCCCGGGGTGCTTTATGAGTAGTGAGTAGTGATCCCAGGGTGCTTTAGGAGTGGTGGGTAGTGATCCCAGGGTGCTTTATGAGTAGTGAGTAGTGATCCCAGGGTGCTTTATGAGTAGTGAGTAGTGATCCCAGGGTGCTTTATGAGTAGTTAGTGATCCCGGGGTGCTTTATGAGTAGTGAGTAGTGATCCCAGGGTGCTTTAGGAGTAGTGGGTAGTGATCCCAGGGTGCTTTAGGAGTAGTGGGTAGTGATCCCAGGGTGCTTTATGAGTAGTGCGTAGTGATCCCAGGGTGATTTATGAGTAGTGAGTAGTGATCCCAGGGTGCTTTATGAGTAGTGAGTGATCCCGGGGTGCTTTATGAGTAGTGAGTAGTGATCCCAGGGTGCTTTAGGAGTAGTGGGTAGTGATCCCAGGGTGCTTTAGGAGTAGTGGGTAGTGATCCCAGGGTGCTTTATGAGTAGTGAGTAGTGATCCCAGGGTGCTTTATGAGTAGTGAGTGATCCCGGGGTGCTTTATGAGTAGTGAGTAGTGATCCCAGGGTGCTTTAGGAGTAGTGGGTAGTGATCCCAGGGTGCTTTAGGAGTAGTGGGTAGTGATCCCAGGGTGCTTTATGAGTAGTGAGTAGTGATCCCAGGGTGCTTTATGAGTAGTGAGTAGTGATCTCAGGGTGCTTTATGAGTAGTGATCCCAGGGTGCTTTATGAGTAGTGAGTAGTGATCCCAGGGTGCTTTATGAGTAGTGAGTAGTGATCCCAGGGTGCTCTATGAGTAGTGAGTAGTGATCCCAGGGTGCTCTAGTGAGTAGTGAGTAGTGATCCCAGGGTGCTTTATGAGGTGCCCAGGGTGCTTTATGAGTAGTGAGTAGTGATCACAGGGTGCTTTATGAGTAGTGAGTAGTGATCCCAGGGTGCTTTATGAGTAGTGAGTAGTGATCCCAGGGTGCTTTATGAGTAGTGAGTAGTGATCCCAGGGTGCTTTATGAGTAGTGAGTAGTGATCCCAGGGTGCTTTATGAGTAGTGAGTAGTGATCCCAGGGTGCTTTATGAGTAGTGAGTAGTGATCACAGGGTGCTTTATCAGTAGTGAGTAGTGATCCCAGGGTGCTTTATGAGTGATCCCAGGGTGCTTTATGAGTAGTGTAGTGATCACAGGGTGCTTTATGAGTAGTGAGTAGTGATCCCAGGGTGCTTTATGAGTAGTGAGTAGTGATCCCAGGGTGCTTTATGAGTAGTGAGTAGTGATCCCAGGGTGCTTTATGAGTAGTGAGTAGTGATCCCAGGGTGCTTTATGAGTAGTGAGTAGTGATCCCAGGGTGCTTTATGAGTAGTGAGTAGTGATCCCAGGGTGCTTTATGAGTAGTGAGTAGTGATCCCAGGGTGCTTTATGAGTAGTGAGTAGTGATCCCAGGGTGCTTTATGAGTAGTGAGTAGTGATCCCAGGGTGCTTTATGAGTAGTGAGTAGTGATCCCAGGGTGCTTTATGAGTAGTGAGTAGTGATCCCAGGGTGCTTTATGAGTAGTGAGTAGTGATCCCAGGGTGCTTTATGAGTAGTGAGTAGTGATCACAGGGTGCTTTATGAGTAGTGTGATCCCAGGGTGCTTTATGATAGTGAGTAGTGATCCCAGGGTGCTTTATGAGTAGTGAGTAGTGATCCCAGGGTGCTTTATGAGTAGTGAGTAGTGATCCCAGGGTGCTTTATGAGTAGTGAGTAGTGATCCCAGGGTGCTTTATGAGTAGTGAGTAGTGATCCCAGGGTGCTTTATGAGTAGTGAGTAGTGAGTGATCCCAGGGTGCTTTATGAGTAGTGAGTAGTGATCCCAGGGTGCTTTATGAGTAGTGAGTAGTGATCCCAGGGTGCTTTATGAGTAGTGAGTAGTGATCCCAGGGTGCTTTATGAGTAGTGAGTAGTGATCACAGGGTGCTTTATGTGTAGTGAGTAGTGATCCCAGGGTGCTTTATGAGTAGTGAGTAGTGATCCCAGGGTGCTTTATGAGTAGTGAGTAGTGATCCCAGGGTGCTTTATGAGTAGTGATCCCAGGGTGCTTTATGAGTAGTGATCCCAGGGTGCTTTATGAGTAGTGAGTAGTGATCCCAGGGTGCTTTATGAGTAGTGAGTAGTGATCCCAGGGTGCTTTATGAGTAGTGAGTAGTGATCCCAGGGTGCTTTATGAGTAGTGAGTAGTGATCCCAGGGTGCTTTATGAGTAGTGGTAGTGATCCCAGGGTGCTTTAGGAGTAGTGGTAGTGATCCCAGGGTGCTTTATGAGTGCTTTAGTGAGTAGTGATCCCAGGGTGCTTTATGAGTAGTGAGTGATCCCAGGGTGCTTTATGAGTAGTGAGTAGTGATCCCAGGGTGCTTTAGGAGTAGTGGGTAGTGATCCCAGGGTGCTTTAGGAGTGAGTATCCCAGTGGGTAGTGATCCCAGGGTGCTTTATGAGTAGTGAGTAGTGATCCCAGGGTGCTTTATGAGTAGTGGTAGTGATCTCCAGGGTGCTTTAGGAGTAGTGAGTAGTGATCCCAGGGTGCTTTATGAGTAGTGAGTAGTGATCCCAGGGTGCTTTATGAGTAGTGAGTAGTGATCCCAGGGTGCTTTATGAGTAGTGAGTAGTGATCCCAGGGTGCTTTACGAGTAGTGAGTAGTGATCACAGGGTGCTTTATGAGTAGTGATCCCAGGGTGCTTTATGATTAGTGAGTAGTGATCCCAGGGTGCTTTATGAGTAGTGAGTAGTGATCCCAGGGTGCTTTATGAGTAGTGAGTAGTGATCCCAGGGTGCTTTATGAGTAGTGAGTAGTGATCACAGGGTGCTTTATGAGTAGTGAGTAGTGATCACAGGGTGCTTTATGAGTAGTGAGTAGTGATCCCAGGGTGCTTTATGAGTAGTGAGTAGTGATCCCAGGGTGCTTTATGAGTAGTGAGTAGTGATCCCAGGGTGCTTTATGAGTAGTGAGTAGTGATCCCAGGGTGCTTTATGAGTAGTGAGTAGTGATCACAGGGTGCTTTATGTGTAGTGAGTAGTGATCCCAGGGTGCTTTATGAGTAGTGAGTAGTGATCCCAGGGTGCTTTATGAGTAGTGAGTAGTGATCCCAGGGTGCTTTATGAGTAGTGAGTAGTGATCCCAGGGTGCTTTATGAGTAGTGAGTAGTGATCCCAGGGTGCTTTATGAGTAGTGAGTAGTGATCCCAGGGTGCTTTATGAGTAGTGAGTGATCCCGGGGTGCTTTATGAGTAGTGAGTAGTGATCCCAGGGTGCTTTAGGAGTAGTGGGTAGTGATCCCAGGGTGCTTTAGGAGTAGTGGGTAGTGATCCCAGGGTGCTTTATGAGTAGTGAGTAGTGATCCCAGGGTGCTTTATGAGTAGTGAGTGATCCCGGGGTGCTTTATGAGTAGTGAGTAGTGATCCCAGGGTGCTTTAGGAGTAGTGGGTAGTGATCCCAGGGTGCTTTAGGAGTAGTGGGTAGTGATCCCAGGGTGCTTTATGAGTAGTGAGTAGTGATCCCAGGGTGCTTTATGAGTAGTGAGTAGTGATCTCAGGGTGCTTTATGAGTAGTGATCCCAGGGTGCTTTATGAGTAGTGAGTAGTGATCCCAGGGTGCTTTATGAGTAGTGAGTAGTGATCCCAGGGTGCTCTATGAGTAGTGAGTAGTGATCCCAGGGTGCTCTATGAGTAGTGAGTAGTGATCCCAGGGTGCTTTAGGAGTAGTGAGTAGTGATCTCAGGGTGCTTTATGAGTAGTGAGTAGTGATCCCAGGGTGCTTTATGAGTAGTGAGTAGTGATCCCAGGGTGCTTTATGAGTAGTGAGTAGTGATCCCAGGGTGCTTTATGAGTAGTGAGTAGTGATCACAGGGTGCTTTATGAGTAGTGAGTAGTGATCCCAGGGTGCTTTATGAGTAGTGAGTAGTGATCCCAGGGTGCTTTATGAGTAGTGAGTAGTGATCACAGGGTGCTTTATGAGTAGTGAGTAGTGATCACAGGGTGCTTTATGAGTAGTGAGTAGTGATCCCAGGGTGCTTTATGAGTAGTGAGTAGTGATCCCAGGGTGCTTTATGAGTAGTGAGTAGTGATCCCAGGGTGCTTTATGAGTAGTGAGTAGTGATCCCAGGGTGCTTTATGAGTAGTGAGTAGTGATCCCAGGGTGCTTTATGAGTAATGAGTAGTGATCACAGGGTGCTTTATGAGTAGTGAGTAGTGATCCCAGGGTGCTTTATGAGTAGTGAGTAGTGATCACAGGGTGCTTTATGAGTAGTGAGTAGTGATCACAGGGTGCTTTATGAGTAGTGAGTAGTGATCCCAGGGTGCTTTATGAGTAGTGAGTAGTGATCCCAGGGTGCTTTATGAGTAGTGAGTAGTGATCCCAGGGTGCTTTATGAGTAGTGAGTAGTGATCCCAGGGTGCTTTATGAGTAGTGAGTAGTGATCCCAGGGTGCTTTATGAGTAGTGAGTAGTGATCACAGGGTGCTTTATCAGTAGTGAGTAGTGATCCCAGGGTGCTTTATGAGTAGTGAGTAGTGATCACAGGGTGCTTTATGAGTAGTGAGTAGTGATCACAGGGTGCTTTATGAGTAGTGAGTAGTGATCCCAGGGTGCTTTATGAGTAGTGAGTAGTGATCCCAGGGTGCTTTATGAGTAGTGAGTAGTGATCCCAGGGTGCTTTATGAGTAGTGAGTAGTGATCCCAGGGTGCTTTATGAGTAGTGAGTAGTGATCACATGGTGCTTTATGTGTAGTGAGTAGTGATCCCAGGGTGCTTTATGAGTAGTGAGTAGTGATCCCAGGGTGCTTTATGAGTAGTGAGTAGTGATCCCAGGGTGCTTTATTAGTAGTGAGTAGTGATCCCAGGGTGCTTTATGAGTAGTGAGTAGTGATCCCAGGGTGCTTTATGAGTAGTGAGTAGTGATCCCAGGGTGCTTTACGAGTAGTGAGTAGTGATCACAGGGTGCTTTATGAGTAGTGATCCCAGGGTGCTTTATGATTAGTGAGTAGTGATCCCAGGGTGCTTTATGAGTAGTGAGTAGTGATCCCAGGGTGCTTTATGAGTAGTGAGTAGTGATCACAGGGTGCTTTATGAGTAGTGAGTAGTGATCACAGGGTGCTTTATGAGTAGTGAGTAGTGATCCCAGGGTGCTTTATGAGTAGTGAGTAGTGATCCCAGGGTGCTTTATGAGTAGTGAGTAGTGATCCCAGGGTGCTTTATGAGTAGTGAGTAGTGATCCCAGGGTGCTTTATGAGTAATGAGTAGTGATCACAGGGTGCTTTATGAGCAGTGAGTAGTGATCCCAGGGTGCTTTATGAGTAGTGAGTAGTGATCACAGGGTGCTTTATGAGTAGTGAGTAGTGATCCCAGGGTGCTTTATGAGTAGTGAGTGATCCCGGGGTGCTTTATGAGTAGTGAGTAGTGATCCCAGGGTGCTTTAGGAGTAGTGGGTAGTGATCCCAGGGTGCTTTAGGAGTAGTGGGTAGTGATCCCAGGGTGCTTTATGAGTAGTGAGTAGTGATCCCAGGGTGCTTTATGAGTAGTGAGTAGTGATCTCAGGGTGCTTTATGAGTAGTGATCCCAGGGTGCTTTATGAGTAGTGAGTAGTGATCCCAGGGTGCTTTACGAGTAGTGAGTAGTGATCACAGGGTGCTTTATGAGTAGTGATCCCAGGGTGCTTTATGATTAGTGAGTAGTGATCCCAGGGTGCTTTATGAGTAGTGAGTAGTGATCCCAGGGTGCTTTATGAGTAGTGAGTAGATCCCAGGGTGCTTTATGAGTAGTGAGTAGTGATCCCAGGGTGCTTTATGAGTAGTGAGTAGTGATCACAGGGTGCTTTATGAGTAGTGAGTAGTGATCCCAGGGTGCTTTATGAGTAGTGAGTAGTGATCCCAGGGTGCTTTATGAGTAGTGAGTAGTGATCCCAGGGTGCTTTATGAGTAGTGAGTAGTGATCCCAGGGTGCTTTATGAGTAGTGAGTAGTGATCCCAGGGTGCTTTATGAGTAGTGAGTAGTGATCCCAGGGTGCTTTATGAGTAGTGAGTAGTGATCCCAGGGTGCTTTATGAGTAGATAGTGATCCCAGGGTGCTTTATGAGTAGTGAGTAGTGATCCCAGGGTGCTTTATGAGTAGTGAGTAGTGATCCCAGGGTGCTTTATGAGTAGTGAGTAGTGATCCCAGGGTGCTTTATGAGTAGTGAGTAGTGATCCCAGGGTGCTTTATGAGTAGTGAGAGTGATCCCAGGGTGCTTTATGAGTAGTGAGTAGTGATCCCAGGGTGCTTTAGGAGTAGTGGGTAGTGATCCCAGGGTGCTTTAGGAGTAGTGGGTAGTGATCCCAGGGTGCTTTATGAGTAGTGAGTAGTGATCCCAGGGTGCTTTATGAGTAGTGAGTGATCCCGGGTGCTTTATGAGTAGTGAGTAGTGATCCCAGGGTGCTTTAGGAGTAGTGGGTAGTGATCCCAGGGTGCTTTAGGAGTAGTGGGTAGTGATCCCAGGGTGCTTTATGAGTAGTGAGTAGTGATCCCAGGGTGCTTTATGAGTAGTGAGTAGTGATCTCAGGGTGCTTTATGAGTAGTGATCCCAGGGTGCTTTATGAGTAGTGAGTAGTGATCCCAGGGTGCTTTATGAGTAGTGAGTAGTGATCCCAGGGTGCTCTATGAGTAGTGAGTAGTGATCCCAGGGTGCTCTATGAGTAGTGAGTAGTGATCCCAGGGTGCTTTAGGAGTAGTGAGTAGTGATCTCAGGGTGCTTTATGAGTAGTGAGTAGTGATCCCAGGGTGCTTTATGAGTAGTGAGTAGTGATCCCAGGGTGCTTTATGAGTAGTGAGTAGTGATCCCAGGGTGCTTTATGAGTAGTGAGTAGTGATCACAGGGTGCTTTATGAGTAGTGAGTAGTGATCCCAGGGTGCTTTATGAGTAGTGAGTAGTGATCCCAGGGTGCTTTATGAGTAGTGAGTAGTGATCACAGGGTGCTTTATGAGTAGTGAGTAGTGATCACAGGGTGCTTTATGAGTAGTGAGTAGTGATCCCAGGGTGCTTTATGAGTAGTGAGTAGTGATCCCAGGGTGCTTTATGAGTAGTGAGTAGTGATCCCAGGGTGCTTTATGAGTAGTGAGTAGTGATCCCAGGGTGCTTTATGAGTAGTGAGTAGTGATCCCAGGGTGCTTTATGAGTAATGAGTAGTGATCACAGGGTGCTTTATGAGTAGTGAGTAGTGATCCCAGGGTGCTTTATGAGTAGTGAGTAGTGATCACAGGGTGGTTTATGAGTAGTGAGTAGTGATCACAGGGTGCTTTATGAGTAGTGAGTAGTGATCCCAGGGTGCTTTATGAGTAGTGATGTAGTGATCCCAGGGTGCTTTATGAGTAGTGAGTAGTGATCCCAGGGTGCTTTATGAGTAGTGAGTAGTGATCCCAGGGTGCTTTATGAGTAGTGAGTAGTGATCCCAGGGTGCTTTATGAGTAGTGAGTAGTGATCACAGGGTGCTTTATCAGTAGTGAGTAGTGATCCCAGGGTGCTTTATGAGTAGTGAGTAGTGATCACAGGGTGCTTTATGAGTAGTGAGTAGTGATCACAGGGTGCTTTATGAGTAGTGAGTAGTGATCCCAGGGTGCTTTATGAGTAGTGAGTAGTGATCCCAGGGTGCTTTATGAGTAGTGAGTAGTGATCCCAGGGTGCTTTATGAGTAGTGAGTAGTGATCCCAGGGTGCTTTATGAGTAGTGAGTAGTGATCACAGGGTGCTTTATGAGTAGTGAGTAGTGATCCCAGGGTGCTTTATGAGTAGTGAGTAGTGATCCCAGGGTGCTTTATGAGTAGTGAGTAGTGATCACAGGGTGCTTTATGAGTAGTGAGTAGTGATCCCAGGGTGCTTTATGAGTAGTGAGTAGTGATCCCAGGGTGCTTTATGAGTAGTGAGTAGTGATCCCAGGGTGCTTTATTAGTAGTGAGTAGTGATCCCAGGGTGCTTTATGAGTAGTGAGTAGTGATCCCAGGGTGCTTTATGAGTAGTGAGTAGTGATCCCAGGGTGCTTTACGAGTAGTGAGTAGTGATCACAGGGTGCTTTATGAGTGATCACAGGGTGCTTTATGAGTAGTGAGTAGTGATCCCAGGGTGCTTTATGATTAGTGAGTAGTGATCCCAGGGTGCTTTATGAGTAGTGAGTAGTGATCCCAGGGTGCTTTATGAGTAGTGAGTAGTGATCCCAGGGTGCTTTATGAGTAGTGAGTAGTGATCACAGGGTGCTTTATGAGTAGTGAGTAGTGATCCCAGGGTGCTTTATGAGTAGTGAGTAGTGATCCCAGGGTGCTTTATGAGTAGTGAGTAGTGATCCCAGGGTGCTTTATGAGTAGTGAGTAGTGATCCCAGGGTGCTTTATGAGTAATGAGTAGTGATCCCAGGGTGCTTTATGAGTAGTGAGTAGTGATCCCAGGGTGCTTTATGAGTAGTGAGTAGTGATCACAGGGTGCTTTATGAGTAGTGAGTAGTGATCCCAGGGTGCTTTATGAGTAGTGAGTAGTGATCCCAGGGTGCTTTATGAGTAGTGAGTAGTGATCCCAGGGTGCTTTATGAGTAGTGAGTAGTGATCCCAGGGTGCTTTATGAGTAGTGAGTAGTGATCCCAGGGTGCTCTATGAGTAGTGAGTAGTGATCCCAGGGTGCTTTATGAGTAGTGAGTAGTGATCACAGGGTGCTTTATCAGTAGTGAGTAGTGATCCCAGGGTGCTTTATGAGTAGTGAGTAGTGATCCCAGGGTGCTTTACGAGTAGTGAGTAGTGATCACAGGGTGCTTTATGAGTAGTGATCCCAGGGTGCTTTATGATTAGTGAGTAGTGATCCCAGGGTGCTTTATGAGTAGTGAGTAGTGATCCCAGGGTGCTTTATGAGTAGTGAGTAGTGATCCAGGGTGCTTTATGAGTAGTGAGTAGTGATCACAGGGTGCTTTATGAGTAGTGAGTAGTGATCCCAGGGTGCTTTATGAGTAGTGAGTAGTGATCCCAGGGTGCTTTATGAGTAGTGAGTAGTGATCCCAGGGTGCTTTATGAGTAGTGAGTAGTGATCCCAGGGTGCTTTATGAGTAGTGAGTAGTGATCCCAGGGTGCTTTATGAGTAATGAGTAGTGATCACAGGGTGCTTTATGAGTAGTGAGTAGTGATCCCAGGGTGCTTTATGAGTAGTGAGTAGTGATCACAGGGTGGTTTATGAGTAGTGAGTAGTGATCACAGGGTGCTTTAGTGAGGTGCTTTATGTGTGAGTGCTTTAGAGTAGTAGTGATCCCAGGGTGCTTTATGAGTAGTGAGTAGTGATCCCAGGGTGCTTTATGAGTAGTGAGTAGTGATCCCAGGGTGCTTTATGAGTAGTGAGTAGTGATCCCAGGGTGCTTTATGAGTAGTGAGTAGTGATCCCAGGGTGCTTTATGAGTAGTGAGTAGTGATCCCAGGGTGCTTTATCAGTAGTGAGTAGTGATCCCAGGGTGCTTTATGAGTAGTGAGTAGTGATCCCAGGGTGCTTTATGAGTAGTGAGTAGTAGTGATCCCAGGGTGCTTTATGAGTAGTGAGTAGTGATCCCAGGGTGCTTTATGAGTAGTGAGTAGTGATCCCAGGGTGCTTTATGAGTAGTGAGTAGTGATCCCAGGGTGCTTTATGAGTAGTGAGTAGTGATCCCAGGGTGCTTTATGAGTAGTGAGTAGTGATCACAGGGTGCTTTATGTGTAGTGAGTAGTGATCCCAGGGTGCTTTATGAGTAGTGAGTAGTGATCCCAGGGTGCTTTATGAGTAGTGAGTAGTGATCCCAGGGTGCTTTATTAGTAGTGAGTAGTGATCCCAGGGTGCTTTATGAGTAGTGAGTAGTGATCCCAGGGTGCTTTATGAGTAGTGAGTAGTGATCCCAGGGTGCTTTATGAGTAGTGAGTAGTGATCCCAGGGTGCTTTATGAGTAGTGATCCCAGGGTGCTTTATGATTAGTGAGTAGTGATCCCAGGGTGCTTTATGAGTAGTGAGTAGTGATCCCAGGGTGCTTTATGAGTAGTGAGTAGTGATCACAGGGTGCTTTATGAGTAGTGAGTAGTGATCCCAGGGTGCTTTATGAGTAGTGAGTAGTGATCCCAGGGTGCTTTATGAGTAGTGAGTAGTGATCCCAGGGTGCTTTATGAGTAGTGAGTAGTGATCCCAGGGTGCTTTATGAGTAGTGAGTAGTGATCCCAGGGTGCTTTATGAGTAGTGAGTAGTGATCACAGGGTGCTTTATGAGTAGTGAGTAGTGATCCCAGGGTGCTTTATGAGTAGTGATCCCAGTAGTGATCACAGGGTGCTTTATGAGTAGTGAGTAGTGATCCCAGGGTGCTTTATGAGTAGTGAGTAGTGATCCCAGGGTGCTTTATGAGTAGTGAGTAGTGATCCCAGGGTGCTTTATGAGTAGTGAGTAGTGATCCCAGGGTGCTTTATGAGTAGTGAGTAGTGATCCCAGGGTGCTCTATGAGTAGTGAGTAGTGATCCCAGGGTGCTTTATGAGTAGTGAGTAGTGATCACAGGGTGCTTTATAGTAGTAGTGATCACAGGGTGCTTTATGAGTAGTGATGATCCCAGGGTGCTTTATGAGTAGTGAGTAGTGATCCCAGGGTGCTTTATGAGTAGTGAGTAGTGATCCCAGGGTGCTTTATGAGTAGTGTAGTGATCCCAGGGTGCTTTATGATTAGTGAGTAGTGATCCCAGGGTGCTTTATGAGTAGTGAGTAGTGATCCCAGGGTGCTTTATGAGTAGTGAGTAGTGATCCCAGGGTGCTTTATGAGTAGTGAGTAGTGATCCCAGGGTGCTTTATGAGTAGTGAGTAGTGATCCCAGGGTGCTCTATGAGTAGTGAGTAGTGATCCCAGGGTGCTTTATGAGTAGTGAGTAGTGATCACCAGGGTGCTTTATGTGTAGTGAGTAGTGATCCCAGGGTGCTTTATGAGTAGTGAGTAGTGATCCCAGGGTGCTTTATGAGTAGTGAGTAGTGATCCCCCAGGGTGCTTTATGAGTAGTGAGTAGTGATCCCAGGGTGCTTTATGAGTAGTGATCCCAGGGTGCTTTATGAGTAGTGAGTGTGATCCCAGGGTGCTTTATGAGTAGTGAGTAGT
This sequence comes from Oncorhynchus keta, assembly GCF_023373465.1. NCBI lineage: Eukaryota > Metazoa > Chordata > Actinopteri > Salmoniformes > Salmonidae > Oncorhynchus > Oncorhynchus keta. Next base: position 2,790,806 of record NC_068447.1, on the reverse strand, counting down.
GATCCCAGGGTGCTTTATGAGTAGTGAGTGATCCCGGGGTGCTTTATGAGTAGTGAGTAGTGATCCCAGGGTGCTTTAGGAGTAGTGGGTAGTGATCCCAGGGTGCTTTAGGAGTAGTGGGTAGTGATCCCAGGGTGCTTTATGAGTAGTGAGTAGTGATCCCAGGGTGCTTTATGAGTAGTGAGTGATCCCGGGGTGCTTTATGAGTAGTGAGTAGTGATCCCAGGGTGCTTTAGGAGTAGTGGGTAGTGATCCCAGGGTGCTTTAGGAGTAGTGGGTAGTGATCCCAGGGTGCTTTATGAGTAGTGAGTAGTGATCCCAGGGTGCTTTATGAGTAGTGAGTAGTGATCTCAGGGTGCTTTATGAGTAGTGATCCCAGGGTGCTTTATGAGTAGTGAGTAGTGATCCCAGGGTGCTTTATGAGTAGTGAGTAGTGATCCCAGGGTGCTCTATGAGTAGTGAGTAGTGATCCCAGGGTGCTCTATGAGTAGTGAGTAGTGATCCCAGGGTGCTTTAGGAGTAGTGAGTAGTGATCTCAGGGTGCTTTATGAGTAGTGAGTAGTGATCCCAGGGTGCTTTATGAGTAGTGAGTAGTGATCCCAGGGTGCTTTATGAGTAGTGAGTAGTGATCCCAGGGTGCTTTATGAGTAGTGAGTAGTGATCACAGGGTGCTTTATGAGTAGTGAGTAGTGATCCCAGGGTGCTTTATGAGTAGTGAGTAGTGATCCCAGGGTGCTTTATGAGTAGTGAGTAGTGATCACAGGGTGCTTTATGAGTAGTGAGTAGTGATCACAGGGTGCTTTATGAGTAGTGAGTAGTGATCCCAGGGTGCTTTATGAGTAGTGAGTAGTGATCCCAGGGTGCTTTATGAGTAGTGAGTAGTGATCCCAGGGTGCTTTATGAGTAGTGAGTAGTGATCCCAGGGTGCTTTATGAGTAGTGAGTAGTGATCCCAGGGTGCTTTATGAGTAATGAGTAGTGATCACAGGGTGCTTTATGAGTAGTGAGTAGTGATCCCAGGGTGCTTTATGAGTAGTGAGTAGTGATCACAGGGTGCTTTATGAGTAGTGAGTAGTGATCACAGGGTGCTTTATGAGTAGTGAGTAGTGATCCCAGGGTGCTTTATGAGTAGTGAGTAGTGATCCCAGGGTGCTTTATGAGTAGTGAGTAGTGATCCCAGGGTGCTTTATGAGTAGTGAGTAGTGATCCCAGGGTGCTTTATGAGTAGTGAGTAGTGATCCCAGGGTGCTTTATGAGTAGTGAGTAGTGATCACAGGGTGCTTTATCAGTAGTGAGTAGTGATCCCAGGGTGCTTTATGAGTAGTGAGTAGTGATCACAGGGTGCTTTATGAGTAGTGAGTAGTGATCACAGGGTGCTTTATGAGTAGTGAGTAGTGATCCCAGGGTGCTTTATGAGTAGTGAGTAGTGATCCCAGGGTGCTTTATGAGTAGTGAGTAGTGATCCCAGGGTGCTTTATGAGTAGTGAGTAGTGATCCCAGGGTGCTTTATGAGTAGTGAGTAGTGATCACATGGTGCTTTATGTGTAGTGAGTAGTGATCCCAGGGTGCTTTATGAGTAGTGAGTAGTGATCCCAGGGTGCTTTATGAGTAGTGAGTAGTGATCCCAGGGTGCTTTATTAGTAGTGAGTAGTGATCCCAGGGTGCTTTATGAGTAGTGAGTAGTGATCCCAGGGTGCTTTATGAGTAGTGAGTAGTGATCCCAGGGTGCTTTACGAGTAGTGAGTAGTGATCACAGGGTGCTTTATGAGTAGTGATCCCAGGGTGCTTTATGATTAGTGAGTAGTGATCCCAGGGTGCTTTATGAGTAGTGAGTAGTGATCCCAGGGTGCTTTATGAGTAGTGAGTAGTGATCACAGGGTGCTTTATGAGTAGTGAGTAGTGATCACAGGGTGCTTTATGAGTAGTGAGTAGTGATCCCAGGGTGCTTTATGAGTAGTGAGTAGTGATCCCAGGGTGCTTTATGAGTAGTGAGTAGTGATCCCAGGGTGCTTTATGAGTAGTGAGTAGTGATCCCAGGGTGCTTTATGAGTAATGAGTAGTGATCACAGGGTGCTTTATGAGTAGTGAGTAGTGATCCCAGGGTGCTTTATGAGTAGTGAGTAGTGATCACAGGGTGCTTTATGAGTAGTGAGTAGTGATCCCAGGGTGCTTTATGAGTAGTGAGTAGTGATCCCAGGGTGCTTTATGAGTAGTGAGTAGTGATCCCAGGGTGCTTTATGAGTAGTGAGTAGTGATCCCAGGGTGCTTTATGAGTAGTGAGTAGTGATCCCAGGGTGCTCTATGAGTAGTGAGTAGTGATCCCAGGGTGCTTTATGAGTAGTGAGTAGTGATCCCAGGGTGCTTTATCAGTAGTGAGTAGTGATCCCAGGGTGCTTTATGAGTAGTGAGTAGTGATCCCAGGGTGCTTTACCCAGTAGTGAGTAGTGATCACAGGGTGCTTTATGAGTAGTGATCCCAGGGTGCTTTATGATTAGTGAGTAGTGATCCCAGGGTGCTTTATGAGTAGTGAGTAGTGATCCCAGGGTGCTTTATGAGTAGTGAGTAGTGATCCCAGGGTGCTTTATGAGTAGTGAGTAGTGATCCCAGGGTGCTTTATGAGTAGTGAGTAGTGATCACAGGGTGCTTTATGAGTAGTGAGTAGTGATCCCAGGGTGCTTTATGAGTAGTGAGTAGTGATCCCAGGGTGCTTTATGAGTAGTGAGTAGTGATCCCAGGGTGCTTTATGAGTAGTGAGTAGTGATCCCAGGGTGCTTTATGAGTAGTGAGTAGTGATCACAGGGTGCTTTATGTGTAGTGAGTAGTGATCCCAGGGTGCTTTATGAGTAGTGAGTAGTGATCCCAGGGTGCTTTATGAGTAGTGAGTAGTGATCCCAGGGTGCTTTATGAGTAGTGAGTAGTGATCCCAGGGTGCTTTATGAGTAGTGAGTAGTGATCCCAGGGTGCTTTATGAGTAGTGAGTAGTGATCCCAGGGTGCTTTATGAGTAGTGAGTGATCCCGGGGTGCTTTATGAGTAGTGAGTAGTGATCCCAGGGTGCTTTAGGAGTAGTGGGTAGTGATCCCAGGGTGCTTTAGGAGTAGTGGGTAGTGATCCCAGGGTGCTTTATGAGTAGTGAGTAGTGATCCCAGGGTGCTTTATGAGTAGTGAGTGATCCCGGGGTGCTTTATGAGTAGTGAGTAGTGATCCCAGGGTGCTTTAGGAGTAGTGGGTAGTGATCCCAGGGTGCTTTAGGAGTAGTGGGTAGTGATCCCAGGGTGCTTTATGAGTAGTGAGTAGTGATCCCAGGGTGCTTTATGAGTAGTGAGTAGTGATCTCAGGGTGCTTTATGAGTAGTGATCCCAGGGTGCTTTATGAGTAGTGAGTAGTGATCCCAGGGTGCTTTATGAGTAGTGAGTAGTGATCCCAGGGTGCTCTATGAGTAGTGAGTAGTGATCCCAGGGTGCTCTATGAGTAGTGAGTAGTGATCCCAGGGTGCTTTAGGAGTAGTGAGTAGTGATCTCAGGGTGCTTTATGAGTAGTGAGTAGTGATCCCAGGGTGCTTTATGAGTAGTGAGTAGTGATCCCAGGGTGCTTTATGAGTAGTGAGTAGTGATCCCAGGGTGCTTTATGAGTAGTGAGTAGTGATCACAGGGTGCTTTATGAGTAGTGAGTAGTGATCCCAGGGTGCTTTATGAGTAGTGAGTAGTGATCCCAGGGTGCTTTATGAGTAGTGAGTAGTGATCACAGGGTGCTTTATGAGTAGTGAGTAGTGATCACAGGGTGCTTTATGAGTAGTGAGTAGTGATCCCAGGGTGCTTTATGAGTAGTGAGTAGTGATCCCAGGGTGCTTTATGAGTAGTGAGTAGTGATCCCAGGGTGCTTTATGAGTAGTGAGTAGTGATCCCAGGGTGCTTTATGAGTAGTGAGTAGTGATCCCAGGGTGCTTTATGAGTAATGAGTAGTGATCACAGGGTGCTTTATGAGTAGTGAGTAGTGATCCCAGGGTGCTTTAGGAGTAGTGAGTAGTGATCACAGGGTGCTTTATGAGTAGTGAGTAGTGATCACAGGGTGCTTTATGAGTAGTGAGTAGTGATCCCAGGGTGCTTTATGAGTAGTGAGTAGTGATCCCAGGGTGCTTTATGAGTAGTGAGTAGTGATCCCAGGGTGCTTTATGAGTAGTGAGTAGTGATCCCAGGGTGCTTTATGAGTAGTGAGTAGTGATCCCAGGGTGCTTTATGAGTAGTGAGTAGTGATCACAGGGTGCTTTATCAGTAGTGAGTAGTGATCCCAGGGTGCTTTATGAGTAGTGAGTAGTGATCACAGGGTGCTTTATGAGTAGTGAGTAGTGATCACAGGGTGCTTTATGAGTAGTGAGTAGTGATCCCAGGGTGCTTTATGAGTAGTGAGTAGTGATCCCAGGGTGCTTTATGAGTAGTGAGTAGTGATCCCAGGGTGCTTTATGAGTAGTGAGTAGTGATCCCAGGGTGCTTTATGAGTAGTGAGTAGTGATCACATGGTGCTTTATGTGTAGTGAGTAGTGATCCCAGGGTGCTTTATGAGTAGTGAGTAGTGATCCCAGGGTGCTTTATGAGTAGTGAGTAGTGATCCCAGGGTGCTTTATGAGTAGTGAGTAGTGATCCCAGGGTGCTTTATGAGTAGTGAGTAGTGATCCCAGGGTGCTTTATGAGTAGTGAGTAGTGATCCCAGGGTGCTTTACGAGTAGTGAGTAGTGATCACAGGGTGCTTTATGAGTAGTGATCCCAGGGTGCTTTATGATTAGTGAGTAGTGATCCCAGGGTGCTTTATGAGTAGTGAGTAGTGATCCCAGGGTGCTTTATGAGTAGTGAGTAGTGATCCCAGGTAGTGCTTCACAGGGTGCTTTATGAGTAGTGAGTAGTGATCACAGGGTGCTTTATGAGTAGTGAGTAGTGATCACAGGGTGCTTTATGAGTAGTGAGTAGTGATCCCAGGGTGCTTTATGAGTAGTGAGTAGTGATCCCAGGGTGCTTTATGAGTAGTGAGTAGTGATCCCAGGGTGCTTTATGAGTAGTGAGTAGTGATCCCAGGGTGCTTTATGAGTAGTGAGTAGTGATCACAGGGTGCTTTATGTGTAGTGAGTAGTGATCCCAGGGTGCTTTATGAGTAGTGAGTAGTGATCCCAGGGTGCTTTATGAGTAGTGAGTAGTGATCCCAGGGTGCTTTATGAGTAGTGAGTAGTGATCCCAGGGTGCTTTATGTGTAGTGAGTAGTGATCCCAGGGTGCTTTATGAGTAGTGAGTAGTGATCCCAGGGTGCTTTATGAGTAGTGAGTAGTGATCCCAGGGTGCTTTATGAGTAGTGAGTAGTGATCCCAGGGTGCTTTATGAGTAGTGAGTAGTGATCCCAGGGTGCTTTATGAGTAGTGAGTAGTGATCCCAGGGTGCTTTATGAGTAGTGAGTAGTGATCCCAGGGTGCTTTATGAGTAGTGAGTAGTGATCCCAGGGTGCTTTATGAGTAGTGAGTAGTGATCCCAGGGTGCTTTATGAGTAGTGAGTAGTGATCCCAGGGTGCTTTATGAGTAGTGAGTAGTGATCCCAGGGTGCTTTATGAGTAGTGAGTAGTGATCCCAGGGTGCTTTATGAGTAGTGAGTAGTGATCCCAGGGTGCTTTATGAGTAGTGAGTAGTGATCACAGGGTGCTTTATGTGTAGTGAGTAGTGATCCCAGGGTGCTTTATGAGTAGTGAGTAGTGATCCCAGGGTGCTTTATGAGTAGTGAGTAGTGATCCCAGGGTGCTTTATGAGTAGTGAGTAGTGATCCCAGGGTGCTTTATGAGTAGTGAGTAGTGATCACAGGGTGCTTTATGTGTAGTGAGTAGTGATCCCAGGGTGCTTTATGAGTAGTGAGTAGTGATCCCAGGGTGCTTTATGAGTAGTGAGTAGTGATCCCAGGGTGCTTTATGAGTAGTGAGTAGTGATCCCAGGGTGCTTTATGTGTAGTGAGTAGTGATCCCAGGGTGCTTTATGAGTAGTGAGTAGTGATCCCAGGGTGCTTTATGAGTAGTGAGTAGTGATCCCAGGGTGCTTTATGAGTAGTGAGTAGTGATCCCAGGGTGCTTTATGAGTAGTGAGTAGTGATCCCAGGGTGCTTTATGAGTAGTGAGTAGTGATCCCAGGGTGCTTTATGAGTAGTGAGTAGTGATCCCAGGGTGCTTTATGAGTAGTGAGTAGTGATCCCAGGGTGCTTTATGAGTGAGTAGTGATCCCAGGGTGCTTTATGAGTAGTGAGTAGTGATCCCAGGGTGCTTTATGAGTAGTGAGTAGTGATCACAGGGTGCTTTATGTGTAGTGAGTAGTGATCCCAGGGTGCTTTATGAGTAGTGAGTAGTGATCCCAGGGTGCTTTATGAGTAGTGAGTAGTGATCCCAGGGTGCTTTATGAGTAGTGAGTAGTGATCCCAGGGTGCTTTATGAGTAGTGAGTAGTGATCCCAGGGTGCTTTATGAGTAGTGAGTAGTGATCACAGGGTGCTTTATGTGTAGTGAGTAGTGATCCCAGGGTGCTTTATGAGTAGTGAGTAGTGATCCCAGGGTGCTTTATGAGTAGTGAGTAGTGATCCCAGGGTGCTTTATGAGTAGTGAGTAGTGATCCCAGGGTGCTTTATGAGTAGTGAGTAGTGATCCCAGGGTGCTTTATGAGTAGTGAGTAGTGATCCCAGGGTGCTTTATGAGTAGTGAGTAGTGATCCCAGGGTGCTTTATGAGTAGTGAGTAGTGATCCCAGGGTGCTTTATGAGTAGTGAGTAGTGATCCCAGGGTGCTTTACGAGTAGTGAGTAGTGATCACAGGGTGCTTTATGAGTAGTGATCCCAGGGTGCTTTATGATTAGTGAGTAGTGATCCCAGGGTGCTTTATGAGTAGTGAGTAGTGATCCCAGGGTGCTTTATGAGTAGTGAGTAGTGATCCCAGGGTGCTTTATGAGTAGTGAGTAGTGATCACAGGGTGCTTTATGAGTAGTGAGTAGTGATCACAGGGTGCTTTATGAGTAGTGAGTAGTGATCCCAGGGTGCTTTATGAGTAGTGAGTAGTGATCCCAGGGTGCTTTATGAGTAGTGAGTAGTGATCCCAGGGTGCTTTATGAGTAGTGAGTAGTGATCCCAGGGTGCTTTATGAGTAGTGAGTAGTGATCACAGGGTGCTTTATGTGTAGTGAGTAGTGATCCCAGGGTGCTTTATGAGTAGTGAGTAGTGATCCCAGGGTGCTTTATGAGTAGTGAGTAGTGATCCCAGGGTGCTTTATGAGTAGTGAGTAGTGATCCCAGGGTGCTTTATGTGTAGTGAGTAGTGATCCCAGGGTGCTTTATGAGTAGTCAGTAGTGATCCCAGGGTGCTTTATGAGTAGTGAGTAGTGATCCCAGGGTGCTTTATGAGTAGTGAGTAGTGATCCCAGGGTGCTTTATGAGTAGTGAGTAGTGATCCCAGGGTGCTTTATGAGTAGTGAGTAGTGATCCCAGGGTGCTTTATGAGTAGTGAGTAGTGATCCCAGGGTGCTTTGAGTAGTGAGTGATCCCAGGGTGCTTTATGAGTAGTGAGTAGTGATCCCAGGGTGCTTTATGAGTAGTGAGTAGTGATCCCAGGGTGCTTTATGAGTAGTGAGTAGTGATCACAGGGTGCTTTATGTGTAGTGAGTAGTGATCCCAGGGTGCTTTATGAGTAGTGAGTAGTGATCCCAGGGTGCTTTATGAGTAGTGAGTAGTGATCCCAGGGTGCTTTATGAGTAGTGAGTAGTGATCCCAGGGTGCTTTATGAGTAGTGAGTAGTGATCCCAGGGTGCTTTATGAGTAGTGAGTAGTGATCACAGGGTGCTTTATGTGTAGTGAGTAGTGATCCCAGGGTGCTTTATGAGTAGTGAGTAGTGATCCCAGGGTGCTTTATGAGTAGTGAGTAGTGATCCCAGGGTGCTTTATGAGTAGTGAGTAGTGATCCCAGGGTGCTTTATGAGTAGTGAGTAGTGATCCCAGGGTGCTTTATGAGTAGTGAGTAGTGATCACAGGGTGCTTTATGAGTAGTGAGTCTTTCTCCATTCGGATTGTCTTATACTGTTCAATTCAACCAAAACAAATTTCAGCACCTTTTAAAAATAATTTGGTAGAAAAAGTATCGAATTGTCTGACTCGAGTAAAAGTAAAGATATGTTTAATAGAAAATTACTCAATTTGGGAGTTAACCAGGTAAAAATCTGTCGTTAACCTGTTGTTCCGTCCTTGTAAATTAGAATTTGTTTTTAACTGACTTGCCGAGTTAAAATAAAAAATATATTTTTAACCAAATGTTGCAATTGCAATTGTGATTTAGAGCAAAACTGTTGGTATCGTGGAAATATAATGACTATTCTAATTCTATAGGTGGAATATAATAGTAGGCACTTTGAATACAGTGTTTGCGATGACAACAAATGAAAATGCCAGTGAGGAGTTATTGTGACATGGTAGGAACTAAAGTGTTGATAAGTGTTTCCTAGGGGACCATTAAAGTTTTGGCTTCATTGCATATTTCCTCTCAGCTACATCATGTAGCTAACTCTTGATTTGAAATGTAGCTCTTGTAGCTCTTGATTTGAAAATCAAATCAAGAGTCGGCTTTCTATTCCGCAACAAAGCCTCCTTCACTCACGCCGCCAAGCTTACCCTAGTAAAACTGACTATCCTACCGATCCTCGACTTCGGCGATGTCATCTACAAAATGGCTTCCAACACTCTACTCAGCAAACTGGATGCAGTCTATCACAGTGCCATCCGTTTTGTCACTAAAGCACCTTATACCACCCACCACTGCGACTTGTATGCTCTAGTCGGCTGGCCCTCACTACATATTCGTCGCCAGACCCACTGGCTCCAGGTCATCTACAAGTCCATGCTAGGTAAAGCTCCGCCTTATCTCAGTTCACTGGTCACGATGGCAACACCCATCTGCAGCACGCGCTCCAGCAGGTGTATCTCACTGATCATCCCTAAAGCCAACACCTCATTTGGCCGCCTTTCGTTCCAGTACTCTGCTGCCTGTGACTGGAACGAACTGCAAAAATCGCTGAAGTTGGAGACTTTTATCTCCCTCACCAACTTCAAACATCAGCTATCCGAGCAGCTAACCGATCGCTGCAGCTGTACATAGTCTATTGGTAAATAGCCCACCCATTTTCACCTACCTCATTCCCATACTGTTTTTATACTGTTTTTTTATTTATTTACTTTTCTGCTCTTTTGCACACCAATATCTCTACCTGTACATGACCATCTGATCATTTATCACTCCAGTGTTAATCTGCAAAATTGTATTATTCGCCTACCTCCTCATGCCTTTTGCACACATTGTATATAGACTGCCCATTTTTTTCTACTGTGTTATTGACTTGTTAATTGTTTACTCCATGTGTAACTCTGTGTTGTCTGTTCACACTGCTATGCTTTATCTTGGCCAGGTCGCAGTTGCAAATGAGAACTTGTTCTCAACTAGCCTACCTGGTTAAATAAAGGTGAAATAAAAAATAAAATAAAATAGTCTTGCTTTGCATATTCCTCTTTGGTTAAGAAGATACTGTTGCACAAACATGCTGATTTAGGTCTATAACATCACTGGTATTATCAGGCTGTATTAGCTAGCTACGTTTGCTCTGACTCAGTACATTTATGAGCTAGCTAGCTATTAGCATTAACGGCTAACAATTAGCGTCTCACAAGATTTAGGGCAACAAGCTAAGAGAAGACAAACTAGTTGTTTGCTGATGTTAGAAACATAAGCTAATAGTGTAATTATAGAACGCTAGTAGATTTATATTAAGAAGCAAAGTGAAAACAGAATCGTTGTCATCAACATTGTTGCACGTGCTGCTTTGACCGCGCGGACTGAACACAGTGTCACGTGGTTGAGGAACGTCAACATGCGCTCCTTGAGTGACAGGGGGCGTGGCTAGGTCTGTGTGGAAAGTGGCACGGAGAGAAAGAGCAGAGAGAGATGACTTAAGTAGCGAAGTAAACTATTAAAATTGACATTACACATGACGTATCACAAACCAAACATTAAAATACCGGTATAGACGGTACAGTAAAAACCCAAACCGGTCCCTGCGTCAATACCCATGACCCCTAGTGACCCCGCTCTGATGGTTTCAGATGACAGGGTGAGGTGGGCAGTAGAAGGAAGTAGAAGTGTTGAAGTGAGGGAGGTATGACTGTCTCTTGTTTGAGGACTGATTTACTGGCTGGCTGACTTGCTGAGTCATCAGCTTTCAGACACAACCCCAGGTCTTCAACAGCAGTTTCAACACTTACCTCTCTCTCGTCCCTTCCACCATCTTTCTCTCTCTCCTCCCCTCTCAATCTCTCTCCACCCTTCTACCCTTTCTCTCTCTCCCCCTCTCTCTCCTCCCCTCTACCCTCTCTCTCTTCCCCTCTCCCCTCTGTCTCTCTCTCTCCCCTCGCTTCTCAATTTCTCGCTCCCTATCTCTCTACCCTCACAATCTCTCTCCCTTTCTCGCCTCCCCTCTCAATCTCTCTCCACCCTTCTACCCTTTCTCTCTCTCCCCCTCCCTCTGTCTCTCTCTCTCTCCTCCCCTCTCAATCTCTCTCCACCCTTCTACCCTTTCTCTCTCTCCCCCTCTCAATCTCTCTCCACCCTTCTACCCTTTCTCTCTCTCCCCCTCTCAATCTCTCTCCACCCTTCTACCCTTTCTCTCTCTCCCCTCTCAATCTCTGCTCCTCCCTCTCCCTTTCTCTCTCTCCTCTCTCTCTCTCTCTCTCTCTCTCTCTCCCTCTCTCTCCCTCTCTGTCCTCTCTCTCCTCTCTCTCCTCTCTCTCTCTCTCCCTCTCTCTCTCTCCCCCCTCTCTGTCCTCTCCCCCTCTCTGTCCTCTCCCCCCTCTGTCCTCTCCCCCCTCTCTCCCCTCTCCTCCCCTCTCTCTCTCTCTCCCCCTCTCCTCCCCCTCTCTCTCCCCCCTCCTCCCCTCTCTCTGCCCTCTCTCTCCCCCTCTCTGTCCTCTCCCCCTCTCTGTCCTCCCCCTGCCCTCTCTCTTTCTCTCTGTTTGGAACATGTTGTTGTTAAGAATCAGTTCAAACATGTACAGCAGCACAGCCTGCCTGTCTCTGGCCTTCCCACCCTAACTACACTACACCTCACTACACTACACTACACTACACTACACTACACTACACTACACTACACTACACTACACTACACTACACCTCACTACACTACACTACACCTCACTACACTACACCACACTACACCACACCACACTACACCACACTACACTACACTACACCACACTACACTACACCTCACTACACTACACTACACCTCACTACACTACACCTCACTACACTACACTACACTACACTACACTACACTACACTACACCACACTACTCTACACTACACTACACTACACTACACTACACTATACACTACACTACACCTCACTACACCTCACTACACCACACCACACTACACCACACTACACCACACCACACTACACCACACTACACTACACTACACCACACTACACTACACCTCACTACACTACACTACACCACACTACACTACACCTCACTACACTACACTACACCTCACTACACTACACCTCACTACACTACACCACACTACACTACACTACACTACTCTACACTACACTACACTACACTACACTACACTACACTACACCACACCACACTACACCTCACTACACTACACTACACTACACTACACTACACTACACCACACTACATACACCTCACTACACTACACTACACTACACTACACTACACTACTCTACACTACACTACACTACACTACACTACTCTACACTACTCTACACTACACTACACTACACTACACTACACTACACTACACCACACTACACCTCACTACACTACACTACACTACACTACACTACACTACACTACACTACTCTACACTACACTACACTACACTACACTACACTACACTACTCTACACTACACCTCACTACACTACACTACACTACACTACACTACTCTACACTACACTACACCTCACTACACCACACTACACTACACTACTCTACACTACACTACACTACACTACACTACTCTACACTACACTACACTACACTACTCTACACCTCACTACACCACACTACACCACACCTCACTACACTACACTACACTACACTACATACACCTCACTACACTACACTACACTACACTACACTACACTACACCACACTACATACACCTCACTACACTACACTACACTACACTACACTACACCACACCACACACACCTCACTACACTACACTACACTACTCTACACTACACTACACTACACTACTCTACACTACTCTACACTACACTACACTACACTACACTACTCTACACTACACTACACCACACTACACCTCACTACACTACACTACACTACACTACTCTACACTACTCTACACTACACTACACCTCACTACACCACACTACACTACTCTACACTACACTACACTACACTACACTACTCTACACTACACTACACCACACTACACCTCACTACACCACACTACACTACACTACTCTACACTACTCTACACTACACTACACCTCACTACACCACACTACACTACACTACACTACTCTACACTACACTACACTACACTACTCTACACCTCACTACACCACACTACACCACACCTCACTACACTACACTACACTACACTACATACACCTCACTACACTACACTACACTACACTACACTACACTACACCACACTACATACACCTCACCTCACTACACTACACTACACTACACTACACTACTCTACACTACACTACACTACACTACACTACACTACACTACTCTACACTACTCTACACTACACTACACTACACTACACTACACTACACTACACTACTCTACACTACACTACACCACACTACACCTCACTACACTACACTACACTACACTACTCTACACTACACTACTCTACACTACACCTCACTACACCACACTACACTACACTACACTACACTACACTACACTACACTACACTACTCTACACTACACCTCACTACACTACACTACACTACACCTCACTACACCACACTACACTACACTACTCTACACTACACTACACTACACTACTCTACACTACACTACTCTACACTACTCTACACCACACTACACTACACTACACTACACTACACTACACTACACCACACTACACCACACTACACTACACTACACTACACTACACCACACTACATACACCTCACTACACTACACTACACTACACTACACTACACTACACTACTCTACACTACACTACACTACACTACACTACTCTACACTACTCTACACTACACTACACTACACTACTCTACACTACACTACACCACACTACACCTCACTACACTACACTACACTACACTACTCTACACTACTCTACACTACACCTCACTACACCACACTACACTACACTACTCTACACTACACTACACTACACTACACTACTCTACACTACACCTACACTACACTACACTACACTACACCTCACTACACCACACTACACTACACTACACTACACTACACTACACTACACTACTCTACACTACACTACTCTACACTACTCTACACCTCACTACACCACACTACACTACACTACACTACACTACACTACACTACACTACACTACACTACACTACACTACACTACACTACTCTACACCACACTACACTACACTACACTACACTACTCTACACTACACTACACCACACTACACTACACTACTCTACACTACACTACACTACACCACACTACACTACATACACCTCTCTAGTCTAGTCTAGTCTAGTCTAGTCTAGTCTAGTCTACTCTACTCTACTCTACTCTACTCTAGTCTAGTCTAGTCTAGTCTAGTCTAGTCTACTCTAGTCTAGTCTAGTCTAGTCTAGTCTACTCTAGTCTACTCTACTCTACTCTACTCTACTCTACTCTACTCTAGTCTAGTCTAGTCTAGTCTAGTCTAGTCTAGTCTAGTCTAGTCTAGTCTACTCTAGTCTACTCTAGTCTAGTCTAGTCTACTCTAGTCTACTCTACTCTACTCTACTCTACTCTACTCTAGTCTAGTCTAGTCTACTCTAGTCTACTCTACTCTACTCTACTCTACTCTACTCTACTCTACTCTAGTCTAGTCTAGTCTAGTCTAGTCTAGTCTAGTCTAGTCTACTCTAGTCTAGTCTAGTCTAGTCTAGTCTACTCTAGTCTACTCTAGTCTAGTCTAGTCTACTCTACTCTACTCTACTCTACTCTACTCTAGTCTAGTCTACTCTAGTCTAGTCTACTCTACTCTACTAGCACGTGTCATTTTATGTTGTAGTTGTTGTTAGGTTTTCTATGAAAGAGAAACGTCACATTGCAGCAATGCGTGACTAATTCCATGAGTACCAGACCAGTGCTCCATGTGTAGAACAGGATGCAGGAACAGATCCAGAGTCCCCCCCCCCAGTGTGAGGGCATGAGGCTGGCCCCCCCAGTGTGTGAGGGCATGAGGCTGCCCCCCACACACACACAATCTGAAAAGAAAAGGTGCTATCTAGTACCTCTTTGGCTGTTGCCATTGGATAACCCATTGAAGAACCCTATTTAGTTCCGTGTAGACTGCAGTCCTCTGGAGGGCAAGACTGGTTCTCACTGCACCAAACAGCAGGCCCAGGCAGGGGGAGAGCAGGGGGAGAGCAGGGGAGACACAGAGAGAGAGAAAGAGAGGCAGAGGCAGAGTGCATTCGGAACGTATTCAGACCCCTTGAATTTTTCCACATTTTGTTACTTATTCTAAAATGGATTAAATATGTCTTCTTTTTTGTTTAGCAATCCACACCAGTACCCCATAATGACAAAGCAAAAAAAGGTGTTTAGAATTTTTGCAAAGGTATTCAGACCCTTTACTCAGTACTTTGTTGAAGCACCTTTGGCAGAGATTACAGCCTCAAGTCTTCTTGGGTATGATGCTAAAAGCTTGAGACACCTGTATTTGGGGAGTTTCTCCCATTCTTCTCTGCAGATCCACTCAAGCTCTGTCAGGTTCGATGGGGAGCGTTGCTGCGCAGCTATTTTCAGGTCTCTCCAGAAATGTTAGATCGGGTTTAAGTTCGGGCTCTAGCTTTGCCTTTAAAAGATATTCAGAGACTTGTCCCGAAGCCACTCCTGCGTTGTCTGGGCTGTGTGCTTAGGGTCGTTGTCCTGTTGAAAGGTGAACCTTCGCCCCAGTCTGAGGTCCTGAGCTCTCTGGAACAGATTTTCATCAAGGATCGCTCTGTACTTTGCTCCGTTCATCTTTCCCTTGATCCTGACTAGTCTCCCAGTCCCTGCTGTTGAAAAACATCCCCACAGCATGATGCTGCCACCACCATGCTTCACCGTAGGGATGGTGCCAGGTTTCCTCCAGATGTGATGCTTGGCATTCAGGCCAAAGAGTTCAATCTTGGTTTCATCAGACCAGAGAATCTTGTTTGTCATAGTCTGAGAGTCCTTTAGGTGCCTTTTGGCCAACTCCAAGCGAGCTGTCATGTGCCTTTTACTGAGGAGTGGCTGCCGTCTGGCCACTCTACCATAAAAGCCTGATTGGTGGAGTGCTGCAGAGATGGTTGTCCTTCTAGCAGGTTCTCGTATTTCCACAGAGGAACTCTGGGGGGGCCGTGTGTCAAAAAGTTTGAGAACTTCTGCGGTACGGTAAAGCACATTAGAATACAGTACATTATGGATGTCTATGTTTTGGCCAAATAATCTCTTGGAGAGTTGGCTATGAATCTCAATACTCTAGCTAGGATAAGCCTTTTCCCAGGCAGCCAATCATTCACAACCGTTAGCTAGCCTAGCATAGTAAGACCTTAGCCCTTCAGATCCACAAAGTCTAGCTAGCTTAGCATAGGTGGTAGGCTATTGTAAATCCTAACCCTATCCTGGCTATAGTCTTTGGGTTTCTCCCCACCAGAGACAGAGACGGAACCAGAGACATACTGCAGCCTGGCCTGTCTGCTATCGGCAGGTTTTTAAATCCCTGGTTTCCCTGCTCATGTTTTTCATTTGTTCTGGTGAAACTGGAGCAGAGTTTCAGATCGCTCTCTGTGTGCTAGGCTAGCTGCTAGGCTAGCTACTTGTGTGCGAGGCTAGTTCCCGCACTGTGCTATGACTTGTCAGTGGGTCACGTAAGGGTCAGGGGGCTGGGTTGCCAGATCCTGACCCTAGTATTCCTCCTTTAACATGGGCTGGGTTGCCAGATCCCGACCCTAGTATTCCCCCTTTAACATGGGCTGGGTTGCCAGATCCTGACCCTAGTATTCCCCCTTTAACATGGGCTGGGTTGCCAGATCCCGACCCTAGTATTGCCCCCCCTTTAACATGGGCTGGGTTGCCAGATCCTGACCCTAGTATTCCCCCTTTAACATGGGCTGGGTTGCCAGATCCTGACCCTAGTATTCCCCCTTTAACATGGGCTGGGTTGCCAGATCCTGACCCTAGTATTTTCTCTTTAACAGCATTGAAGGTGGTGGTAATGAGATTAAAGCAGATCAGCTGTGTCTCTGTTTACATTAGAACACACACACACACACACACACACACACACACACACACACACACACACACACACACACACACACACACACACACACACACACACACACACACACACACACACACACACACACACACACACACACACACACACACACAGACCAGAGATGTGATGCTGTTCTGGTGGCTTGGCTTGACCCTTAAAACCTCACACACTGTTAACTGAGCCTCTCGATGAAACATAAATAGACACACACACGCACGAGAGTGCCCCGCACACACAAGTAGTCCAATTTTAGAACAAGATGCCCATTGTAGTTGTACAGTGAGCTAACAAGGCTTCGCTACGGTGTAGGTAGTGATAGGGTGATGGCAGTAACTCTCACCACACACACTGAATCACTACACACACACTGGCCAGAGATCCAAGCACGTGGTGTAAAAGAGGAAGAAGTAGAGATAAAATGAAAAAAAAAATCTCTCTTGTCTCATCTGTCTGCCTCTCTTATAGCTTGGGGTTAGAAGCTGTTGAGGAGCCTTTTGGTCCTAGACTTCGCTCTCCGGTACCGTTTGCAGTGTGGTAGAGGAGAGAAGTCTATGACAATTTTATGGGCTTTCCTCTGACACCGCCTGGTATATAGGTCCTGGATGGCAGGAAGCTTGGCCCCAGTGATGTACTGGGCCGTACGCACTACCCTCTATAGCGCCTTACAGTCAGATGCAGAGCAGTTGCCATACTAGGAGGTGATGCAACTGGTCAGGATGCTCTCGATGGTGCAGCTGTAGAACGTTTTGAGCATCTGGGGACTCATGCCAAATCTTTTCAGTCTCCTGAGGGGGAAAAGGTTTTGTTGTGCCCTATTCATGACTGTCTTGGTGTGTTTGGACCATGATAGTTTGTTGGTGATGTGGACACCAGGGAACTTGAAACTCTCGACCTGCTCCACTACAACCCCGTCAATGTTAATGGGGGCCTGTTCGGCCTACCTTTTCCTGTAGTCCACGATCAGCTCCTTTGTCTTGCTCACGTTGAGGGAAAGGTTGTTGTTCTGGCACCACACTGCCAGTTCTCTGACCTCCTCCCTATACGCCGTCTCATCGTTGTCGGTGATCAGGCCTACGAACTGTTGTGTCGTTAGCAAACTGAATGATGGTGTTGGAGTCGTGCTTGGCCACGCAGTCGTGGATGAACATACTGACCAGCTCATGTTATAGACAGATATAGACAGAAACGTTACATGGCAGGCCAATCCGTAGGTCCAGCCCGTCCATTATCTCAACCAATCATGGCTAGTGGGAAGGTTCCTTACTTTTTCCGGGGCTAAACCAACTAGGCTGGTAATTTAACAACTCTATTCGTATTTTACAGATGGCATAAAGGTTTGTTATTAAGGCACATGAATGTTCACATGTTCCAGAAAGCATTTCTGCTAAAAAACAACGACATTGTGATTAAAAAAAGAAAGTTTTATGGCTCTCCTGTGAAGTAGTGAAACTAGTCACATATACAGTTTACTTCCATTAATGTCTTAAGTAAAAACCTTTGGTGGTGAGTTGATACATTTCCAAGTCTGGAAGGTTAAAACCACGTTCAGACTTAGGAAGATGTACAACTTTCCATTTTATTCTATGAGTTTTGTTTGCCCTTATAAAGTTTGTTACAGCCGAGTATACAAAAAAACCCCAGTAAAACATTTGGGTGGAGTAATTGGTATTACCGAGAATAAATATATCATCTTTGGGAGCCATTCTGAGGAGGTTTATTCTACCTGTAAGATTTTCTGGGAAGATTCTTCCATTTAATTAGATCATATTGTTGGGTTAAGTTATCTTTATATATTTGTTGTTTTGTCATCACTTATTAAGGATCCTATGTATTTAATATTTTTGGGGGGGTCCACTTTAACCTCTCTGGGATCGTTCGGAACGCTAGCGTCCCACTTCGCCAACAGCCAAGTGAAAGTTCAGGGCGCCAAATTGAAAACAACAAATCTCATTATTAAAATTCCTCAACCATACAAGTATTTTACACCATTGTAGAGATACACTTCTCGTTAATCCAACCGCAGTGTCCGATTTCAAAAAGGCTTTCCGGTGAAAGCAGAACATATCATTATGTTAGGTCAGCAACTAGTCACAGAAAGCATTCAGCCATTTTCCAACCAAAGAGAGGTGTCACAAAAAAACAGAAATATAGATAAAATGAATCACTATCCTTTGACAACCTTCATCAGATGACACTCCCAGGACTCAATGTTACACAATACATGTATGTTTTGTTCGATCAAGTTCATATTTATATCCAAAAATCTCAGTTTAAATTGGCCCCATGTTCAGAAATGCCTCCAAAACATCTGGAGAAATTCCAGAGAGCCAGATCAAATAGAAATACTCATCATAAACTTTGATGAAAGATACATGTTTTACATAGAATTAAAGATAAACTTGTTCTTAATGCAACCTGTTGTCCAGATGGGAGAGGACAGTGTGAAGTGCAATTGAGATTCCATCATCTGTGGATCTGTTGGGGCGGTATACAACTTTGAGTTGGACCAAGGTGTCTGGGATGATGGTTTTGATGTGTGTTATGATCAGCCTTTCAAAGCACTGCATAAAGTACAGATGTGAGTGCTACACGGCGATAGTCATTTATGAGTTCTTGGGAACAGAGACAATGGTGGTCAGCTTGAAACATGTTTGGATTACCGACTGGGACAAAGAGCGATCGTGGCGGCCTTATGAGTATTAACCTGTTTAAACATTTTACTCATATCGGCCATGGAGAGAAAGATCATAGAGTCATCCAGAACAATAGGGGCTTTCATGCAGGACTCTGTGTTGTTTTCCTTGAAGCGAGCATAAAAGGTATTTAGCTTGTTTGGCAGTTCTGTATCACTGGGCATCTCATGGCTGGGTTTCCAGCATTTGTAATCTATTATCTTCTGCAAGCCCTTCCACATTCACTTCCTCTCCTGGATTTGTCTCTTTCACCTCTCCATCTTTCTCTTTCTCTCTCAACCCTCCCTTCTCTCCCTACACAATGCTACACTGAGGTGGGGGACAAAAGCATCCCTCGCTCACACTATTGACCTATGTAGCAGAAAATAGACTGTCCAAGACAGAAGGAAAACAAAGAGGCAAATAAAGTGGGTTAGTGGTGGTGGCTGGAGTGGTGGTGGCTGGATTGGTGGTGGCTGTAGTGGTGGCTGGAAATGGTGGTGGCTGTTTAGTGGTGGCTGGATGTGGTGGTGGCTGTCTAGTGGTGGTGGCTGGAGTGGTGGTGGCTGTAGTGGTGGTGGCTGGAGTGGTGGTGGCTGGAGTGGTGGTGGCTGTAGTGGTGGTGGCTGTAGTGGTGGCTGGAGTGGTGGTGGCTGTCCAGTGGTGGCTGGAGTGGTGGTGGCTGGCTGTAGTGGTGGCTGGAGTGGTGGTGGCTGGAGTGGTGGTGGCTGTAGTGGTGGCTGGCTGGAGTGGTGGTGGCTGTAGCTGAGGTGGCTGGAGCCACCTGGATGCCACCTCTAGTGGTGGCTGTAGTGGTGGTGGCTGGAGTGGTGGACCACTAGTGGTGGATGTAGTGGTGGTGGCTGGAGTGGTGGTGGCCACCACCATGGTGGTGGCCTCCACTAGTTGAGGTGGCTGGAGTGGTGGCTGGACTGGTGGTGGGTGTAGTGGTGGTGGCTGGAGTGGTGGTGGCTGTAGTGGTGGTGGCTGGAGTGGTGGTGGCTGTAGTGGTGGTGGCTGGCTGTAGTGGTGGTGGCTGGAGTGGTGGTGGCGGTAATGGTGGTGGCTGGAGTGGTGGTGGCTGGAGTGGTGGTGGCTGTAGTGGTGGCTGGAGTGGTGGTGGCTGGAGTGGTGGTGGCTGTAGTGGTGGTGGCTGTAGTGGTGGTGGCTGTAGTGGTGGCTGGAGTGGTGGTGGCTGTAGTGGTGGTGGCTGTGGTGGTGGTGGCTGTAGTGGTGGTGGCTGTGGTGGTGGTGGATGTAGTAGTGGTGGATGTAGTGGTGGTGGCTGTAGTGGTGGCTGGAGTGGTGGTGGCTGTAGTGGTGGTGGCTGTAGTGGTGGTGGCTGTAGTTGAGGTGGCTGTAGTGGTGGCTGGAGTGGTGGTGGCTGTAGTGGTGGTGGCTGTGGTGGTGGTGGATGTAGTGGTGGCTGGAGTGGTGGCTGGAGTGGTGGTGGCTGTAGTGGTGGTGGCTGTAGTTGAGGTGGCTGTAGTGGTGGTGGCTGTAGTGGTGGCTGGAGTGGTGGTGGCTGTAGTGGTGCTGGCTGTGGTGGTGGTGGATGTAGTGGTGGTGGCTGTAGTTGAGGTGGCTGGAGTGGTGGTGGCTGTAGTGGTGGTGGCTGTGGTGGTGGTGGATGTAGTAGTGGTGGATGTAGTGGTGGTGGCTGTAGTGGTGGCTGGAGTGGTGGTGGCTGTAGTTGAGGTGGCTGTAGTGGTGGTGGCTGTAGTGGTGGCTGGAGCGGTGGCTGTAGTTTGGCTGCAGTGGTGGCTGTAGTGGTGGCTGTACATGGTGGCTGTAGTGGTGGCTGTAGTGGTGGCTGTAGTGGTGGCTGTAGTGGTGGTGGAGTGTAGGTGGCTGGATTGGTGGTGCTGGAGGGAGGTGGCTGTAGTGGTGGCTGTAGTGGTGGTGGCTGGAGTGGTGGTGGCTGTAGTGGTGGTGGCTGGAGTGGTGGCTGGAGCTGTAGTGGTGGCTGTAGTGGTGGTGGCTGTCAGTGGCTGTAGTGGCTGTTGTGGTGGTGGCTGGACTGTGGTGGTGGCTGTAGTGGTGGTGGCTGTAGTGGTGGCATGGATCTGTGGTGGCTGGAGTGGGGTGGCTGTAGTGGTGGTGGCTGGAGTGGAGGTGGCTGTAGTGGTGGTGGCTGTGGTGGTGGTGGCTGTTAGTGGTGGTGGCTGTCAGTGGTGGTGGCTGGGTGGTGGTGGCTGGAGTGGTGGTGGCTGTGGAGTGGTGGTGGCTGGAGTGGTGGTGGCTGGGTGGTGGTGGCTGTAGTGGTGGTGGCTGTAGTGGTGGTGGCTGTGGTGGTGGCTGTAGTGGTGGTGGCTGTAGTGGTGGTGGAAACATGTTGGTGGACTGGGACAAGTGGTGGTGGCTGTAGTGGTGGTGGCTGTTTGGTGGTGGCTGTAGTGGTGGTGGCTGGAGTGGTGGTGGCTGTAGTGGTGGTGGCTGTCAGTGGTGGACTGGCTGGAGTGGTGGTGGCTGTAGTGGTGGTGGCTGTAGTGGTGGTGGCTGTAGTGGTGGGCTGGGTGGTGGTGGCTGGATGGTGGTGGCTGTCCAGTGGTGGTGGCTGTCTCTCTGGCTGTCCCTCTGGTGGTGGCTGGAGTGGTGGTGGCTGTAGTGGTGGTGGCTGAGTGGTGGTGGCTGGAGTGGTGGTGGCTGTAGTGGTGGTGGCTGTACAGTGGTGGCTGGGTTAGTGGTGGTGGCTGGAGTGGTGGTGGCTGTAGTGGTGGTGGCTGGAGTGGTGGTGGCTGTGTGGTGGTGGCTGGCTAGTGGTGGTGGCTGGCTGAGTGGTGGTGGCTGTAGTGGTGGTGGCTGTAGTGGTGGTGGCTGGAGTGGTGGTGGCTGTAGTGGTGGTGGCTGTAGTGGTGGCTGGATTGGTGGTGGCTGGGTGGTGGCTGTAGGTGGCTGTAGTGGTGGCTGGCTGGTGGTGGTGGCTGTAGTGGTGGCTGGCTAGTGGGTGGCTGGTGGTGGCTGTAGTGGTGGCTGGAGTGGTGGTGGCTGGATTGGTGGTGGCTGGAGTGGAGGTGGCTGTAGTGGTGGCTGTAGTGGTGGTGGCTGGAGTGGTGGCTGTAGTGGTGGCTGTAGTGGTGGCTGTAGTGGTGGCTGTAGTGGTGGCTGGAGTGGAGGTGGCTGGAGTGGTGGTGGCTGGAGTGGTGGTGGCTGTAGTGCCTCAGGCCCTCGGGAAGGGAGAGAGGGAGAGAGAGAGCGAATTAGAGGGAATATAATTTAATTCACACAGGACACCAGATAAGACAGGAGAATTACACCAGATTTAACAGACTGAACCTAGCCCCCCAGCACATAGAATATTGCAGCCTAGATACTGGAGACTGAGACAGGGGTGGTTCGGGGGGAACTGTGGCCCCGTCCGACGATACCCCCCAACAGGGCCAAACTGGCAGGATATAACTCCACCCACGTTGCCAAGCACAGCCCCCACACCACTAGAGGGATATTAACAGACCACCAACTTACTACCTTGAGACAAGGCTGAGTATAGCCCACAAAGATCTCCTCCACCACACAAGCCAGAGGGGGCACCAACCCAGACAGGAAGATCACGTCAGTGACTCAACCCACTCAAGTGATGCACCCCTCCTAGGGACGGCATGGAAGAGCACCAGTAAGCCAGTGACTCATCCCCTGTAATAGGTTCAGAGGCAGAGAATCCCAGTGCAGAGAGGGGAGCCGGCCAGGAAGAGTTCGTCACTCCAGTGCCTTGCCGTTCACCTTCACATCCCTGGTGGCTGTAGTGGTGGCTGTAGTGGTGGCTGTAGTGGTGGCTGGAGTGGTGGTGGCTGTAGTGGTGGTGGGTGTAGTGGTGGTGGCTGTAGTGGTGGCTGGGAGTGGTGGTGGCTGGAGTGGTGGGTGTAGTGGTGGTGGCTGTAGTGGTGGCTGTAGTGGTGGCTGTAGTGGTGGCTGGAGTGGTGGTGGCTGTAGTGGTGGGTGTAGTGGTGGTGGCTGTAGTGGTGGCTGGAGTGGTGGTGGCTGGAGTGGTGGTGGCTGTAGTGGTGGCTGTAGTGGTGGCTGTAGTGGTGGCTGTAGTGGTGGTGGCTGTAGTGGTGGCTGTAGTGGTGGCTGGAGTGGTGGTGGCTGTAGTGGTGGGTGGTGGTGGTGGCTGGAGTGGTGGTGGCTGGAGTGGTGGCTGTAGTGTTGGCTATAGTGGTGGTGGCTGTAGTGGAGGTGGCTGTAGTGGTGGTGGCTGGAGTGGTGGCTGTAGTGGTGGCTATAGTGGTGGTGGCTGTAGTGGTGGCTGTAGTGGTGGCTGTAGTGGTGGCTATAGTGGTGGTGGCTGGAGTGGTGGTGGCTGTAGTGGTGGTGGCTGGAGTGGTGGCTGTAGTGGTGGCTATAGTGGTGGTGGCTGGAGTGGTGGTGGCTGTAGTGGTGGCTGTAGTGGTGGCTGTAGTGGTGGTGGCTGGAGTGGTGGTGGCTGTGGTGGTGGTGGCTGTAGTGGTGGCTGTAGTGGTGGTGGCTGGAGTGGTGGTGGCTGTAGTGGTGGCTGTAGTGGTGGCTGTAGTGGAGGTGGCTGTAGTGGTGGCTGTAGTGGTGGCTGTAGTGGTGGTGGCTGGTGTGGTGGTGGCTGTAGTGGTGGCTGTAGTGGTGGTGGCTGGAGTGGTGGTGGCTGTAGCCATCAGGGAAAGTGTTATCAAACTGAACGTGGGTCTGAAATTACACCCTATTCCTTATATACTGCCCTACTTTTGAACAGGGCTCCATCAGGCTCTGGTCCAAAGTAGTGCACTATGTAGGGGATATAGTGCCATTAGAGGCGTAGGCTGAGAAGGAGAGGAGAGGTCATGGGAGGGAGGATTAAAAATGGGAAAGATTAAAATGGCACCCCGCATTAAGCCCCCTGTCCCCCTGAACAGCTTTGGGACACCTAGAGAGAGACAGAGAGACGACAGATAGAGAAGACAGACAGAGGGAGAGAGAGAGACTGCCCCATTGTCAAACTGCCCCATTGTCAATCTTCCCCATCGTCAGCCCATCAATATGCCCAAACTCTTGTGCTGATGTGCGCTAATGCGATTAGCATGAGGTTGTAAGTAACAAGAACATTTCCCAGGACATAGACATGTCTTATATGGTCAGAAAGCTTAAATTATTGTTAATCTAACTACACTGTCCAATTTACAGTAGCCCCCCCCCCCCATCTAGATGTGTGAAGGGAAGCTAATTATTCATAATTTATGACATTCCAGGGAGTTTTTAAACTTAAATGTTTTGTTATCATATAATTGAAATGTATATATTGACCAATTCGGCACATTTGGGCAGACTTGATACAACATTTTGGATAGTAATGCAATGGTTCATTGGATCAGTATCAAACTTTGCACATACACTGATGCCACTTAGTGGCCAAACTCTAAATTGCACCTAGAGTCTTAAGTGATATAATGGCCTTCCTCTTGCATTTCAAAGATGATGGAACTAATTTTTTACCAGATCTAATGTGTTATATTCTACTACATTCCTTTCACATTTACGTAAACTTCAAGGTGTTTCCTTTCAAACGGTATCAAGAATATGCAGAGCCTTGCTTCAGGTCCTGAGCTACAGACAGTTAGATTTGGGTATATAATTTTAGGCCAAAATTTGGGGGAAAAAGGCTCCAATCCTTAAGAATAAGAAATGCTTTAACTTCTTGAAGGCGACCCATCCCGGATCCGGGGTCGTGACTACGGCTCAAGCTCATTACCATAACGCAAAATGCAAAAAAATATTCTTAGAAATATTTAACATCCACACATTAACAAGTCCAATAGCTCAAATGAAAGATAAACATCTTGTTTATCTACCCAGCAAGTCAGATTTCTAAAATGTTTTACGGCGAAAACATAGCACATATTTATATTAGATCACCACCGAAACAAAAGACAAGAGGCAGCCATTTTGTCCCAGAAAATATAAAATTTAAAAGTCTTCAAAAATCTTCATCAGATGACAGTAATATGACATGTTACACAGTACATTTATGTTTTTTTCAATAATATGCCATTTATATCCATAAATCTCTGTTTACAATGACGACATTTCAAAAAATGCTACTCAAATGTCCGGAGAAATGATGATAGCTCCGACAGATAACGTCAGATAACAAGCAATAAACATGACTAAATATACATGTTCTACATATAGTTACAAAGATACACTTCTTCTTAATGCAACCTCTGTATTACATTTATTTTTAACGTTACAGAATTCGTTCACTGGCTATACAATGAGACGGCGCTCAGATATTAGCAGTATGTCTCTACGTTTGGAGTCCACAGAAATCCAAACTAACCACATAAATATTCTCTTACCTTTGATGTTCTTCGATCAGAAGACGTAGAAGGAGTCATACGTACCCAATACATCGTTTGGTTTCAAGTTGTGTGTCTCTGTATTAGCATATGCTAACAGCTTCAGCTGAAATGCACCCAAAATGACTTCTGGTCCCGCACTCTTGCGCATCAAAACTTCAAAATTACATATTATATGTCGACTAAACTGGTCAAACTATGTGCAGAATCGAGCTTTATGATGTTTTTAACATGTAAAACAATGATCAGCGCGAACAGACAAACCGCCTTCAATTGGTGTTTCTTGGAAAAGACGGTGCCCCAAGTCGGCCGCGCGCAATAGAGTGCATGTATTTGAGAGTGACCCGAACATTTTAGCCCGCCAAAGGACGAGGGCTCGCGAGATTCTCACAATGAACGCGCCATTTGAAAGCAGGCATCGCGCTGAACACATACATACTGTTCCCAGATCGGTAGCTGCCTGGGAAGGGTGGGGGCGATGACGTCAAAGTTGACCCAACTTTTCTCTTGACAAGAGAGAGTTTGGGAGAAAGGCTGCCCTGAGAGTTCTGCTTTACATACAGACATAATTTAAACGGTTTTAGAAACTTTAGAGTGTTTTCTATTCAATAATAATTATTATATGCATATATTAGCAATTTTGGGAAAAAATATTTTCAGTTTACTATGGGCACGCACTTCCTCCAAAGGGGGCAGTATTCAGCCCTAGTCTTAACTGGTTTTAAGGAAGCTCCACACTGACACCTCCCTCCAAAACATGACCTTTTCTTTAGAGGAACGTCCCCTTTGGGTGGTGAGAGGAACGTCCCCTTTTGGTGGTGAGAGAAACGTCCCCTTTGGGTGGTGAGAGGAACACAGGAGTTTGTTCTGCTCTACTCTGTGCTTCTCAGTATCTCTCCTCCTCTTCTCTCCTCTTCTCTCTCTCCTCCTCTCCTCCTCTCCTCTTTTCTCTCCTCTCCTCCTCTCCTCCTATCCTCCTCTCCTCTTTTCTCTCCTCTTCTCTCCTCTTCTCTCCTCTCCTCTCCTCCTCTCCTCTGCTCTTCTCCTCTTCTCTCCTCTTTTCTCTCCTCTCCTCTCCTCCTCTCCTCCTCTCCTCTTTTCTCTCCTCTCCTCCTCTCCTCTGCTCTTCTCCTCTTCTCTCTCTCCTCCTATCCTCCTCTCCTCTTTTCTCTTCTCTCCTCTTCTCTCTCTCCTCTCCTCCTCTCCTCCTTTCTCTCCTCTTCTCTCTCTCCTCCTCTCCTCCTCTCCTCTTTTCTCTCCTCTTCTCTCTCTCCTCCTCTCCTCCTCTCCTCTTTTCTCTCCTCTTCTCTCTCTCCTCCAATCCTCCTCTCCTCTTTTCTCTCCTCTCCTCTCCTCCTCTCCTCCTCTCCTCTTCTCTCCTCTCCTCTTCTCCTTTTCTCTCCTCTCCTCTCCTCCTCTCCTCCTCTCCTCTTCTCTCCTCTCCTCTTCTCCTTTTCTCTCCTCTCCTCTCCTCCTCTCCTCCTTTTCTCTCCTCTCCTCTCCTCCTCTCCTCCTCTCCTCTTCTTTCCTCACCTCTTCTTCTTTTCTCTCCTCTCCTCCTCTCCTCTTCTCTCCTCTCCTCTTCTCCCTTTCTCTCCTCTCCTCTCCTCCTCTCCTCCTCTCCTCTTCTTTCCTCTCCTCTTCTCCTTTTCTCTCCTCTCCTCCTCTCCATCTCTCCTCTCCTCTTCTCCTTTTCTCTCCTCTCCTCTCCTCCTCTCCTCCTCTGCTCTTCTCCTGTTCTCTCCTCTGCTGTCCTTTCCTCCTCTCCTCTGCTCTTCTCCTGTTCTCTCCTCTGCTCTCCTTTGTTCTCCTCTGCTCTCCTCCTCTCTCCTCTTCTCTCCTTTGCGCATCTCTGCTGTCCTCTGCTCTTCTCTCTGCTGTCCTCTGCTCTTCTCTCTGCTGTCCTCTCCTCTCTCCTCTTCTCCTTTCTGCTGTCCTCTGCTCTTCTCTCTGCTGTCCTCTCCTCCTCTGCTCTTCTCTCTGCTGTCCTCTCCTCCTCTCCTCTTCTCTCCTCTCCTCTCCTCTTCTCTCTGCTGTCCTCTCCTCCTCTCCTCTTCTCTCCTCTCCTCTTCTCTCTGCTGTCCTCTCCTCTCCTCTTCTCTCTACTGTCCTCTCCTCCTCTCCTCTTCTCTCTACTGTCCTCTCCTCCTCTCCTCTTCTCTCTACTGTCCTCTCCTTCTCTCCTCTTCTCTCTACTGTCCTCTCCTCCTCTCCTCTTCTCTCTACTGTCCTCTCCTCCTCTTCTCTTCTCTCTACTGTCCTCTCCTCTTCTCTCTACTGTCCTCTCCTCCTCTCCTCTTCTCTCTACTGTCCTCTCCTCTTCTCTCTACTGTCCTCTCCTCCTCCCCTCTTCTCTCTACTGTCCTCTCCTCCTCTCCTCTTCTCTCTACTGTCCTCTCCTCCTCTCCTCTTCTCTCTACTGTCCTCTCCTTCTCTCCTCTTCTCTCTACTGTCCTCTCCTCCTCTCCTCTTCTCTCTACTGTCCTCTCCTCCTCTCCTCTTCTCTCTACTGTCCTCTCCTCTTCTCTCTACTGTCCTCTCCTCCTCTCCTCTTCTCTCTACTGTCCTCTCCTCTTCTCTCTACTGTCCTCTCCTCCTCCCCTCTTCTCTCTACTGTCCTCTCCTCCTCTCCTCTTCTCTCTGCTGTCCTCTCCTCCTCTCCTCTTCTCTCTACTGTCCTCTCCTCCTCTCCTCTTCTCTCCTCTCCTCTCCTCTCCTCTTCTCTCTACTGTCCTCTCCTCCTCTCCTCTTCTCTCCTCTCCTCTTCTCTCTACTGTCCTCTCCTCCTCTCCTCTTCTCTCTACTGTCCTCTCCTCCTCTCCTCTTCTCTCTACTGTCCTCTCCTCCTCTCCTCTTCTCTCTACTGTCCTCTCCTCCTCTCCTCTTGTTCTATCCTCTGCTCTCCTTTGTTCTCCTCCGCTCTCCTCCTCTCTCCTCCTCTCTCCTCCTATCTCATCTTCTCTTTCTTTCTCTCTCTCTCAATTCAATTCAATGGCTTTATTGGCATGGGACACATGTGTTAACATTGCCAAAGCAAGTGAGGTAGATAATATATAAAGTGAATATATAAAGTGAAATAAACAATACAAATTAACAGTAAACATTACACATACATAAGTTTCAAAACAATAAAGACATTACAAATGTCATATTATATATATACATTGTTTTAACAATGTACAAATGGTAAAGGACACAAGATAAAATAAAAAACCATAAATATGGGTTGTATTTACAATGGTGTGTGTCTTCACTGGTTGCCCTTTTCTCGTGGCAACAGGTCACAGATCAAATCAAATCAAATCAAATCAAATTTATTTATATAGCCCTTCGTACATCAGCTGATATCTCAAAGTGCTGTACAGAAACCCAGCCTAAAACCCCAAACAGCAAACAATGCAGGTGTAAAAGCACGGTGGCTAGGAAAAACTCCTAGAAAGGCCAAAACCTAGGAAGAAACCTAGAGAGGAACCGGGCTATGTGGGGTGGCCAGTCCTCTTCTGGCTGTGCCGGGTAGAGATTATAACAGAACATGACCAAGATGTTCAAATGTTCATAAATGACCAGCATGGTCGAATAATAATAAGGCAGAACAGTTGAAACTGGAGCAGCAGCACAGTCAGGTGGACTGGGGACAGCAAGGAGCCTTCATGTCAGGTAGTCCTGGGGCACGGTCCTAGGGCTCAGGTCAGTTGAAACTGGAGCAGGAGCATGGCCAGGTGGACTGGGGACAGCAAGGAGTCCTCATGTCAGGTAGTCCTGGGACATGGTCCTAGGGCTCAGGTCCTCCGAGAGAGAGAAAGAAAGAGAGAAGGAGAGAATTAGAGAACGCACACTTAGATTCACACAGGACACCGAATAGGACAGGAGAAGTACTCCAGATATAACAAACTGACCCTAGCCCCCGACACATAAACTACTGCAGCATAAATACTGGAGGCTGAGACAGGAGGGGTCAGGAGACACTGTGGCCCCATCCGAGGACACCCCGGACAGGGCCAAACAGGAAGGATATAACCCCACCCACTTTGCCAAAGCACATCCCCACACCACTAGAGGGATATCTTCAACCACCAACTTACCATCCTGAGACAAGGCCGAGTATAGCCCACAAAGATCTCCGCCACGGTACAACCCAAGGGGGCAACCCAGCCAGGCCGACCACAACAGTGAATCAACCCACCCAGGTGACGCACCCCCAGGGACGGCACGAGAGAGCCCCAGCAAGCCAGTGACTCAGCCCCGTAACAGGGTTAGAGGCAGAGAATCCCAGTGGAAAGAGGGGAACCGGCCAGGCAGAGACAGCAAGGGCGGTTCGTTGCTCCAGAGCCTTTCCGTTCACCTTCCCACTCCTGGGCCAGACTACACTCAATCATATGACCCACTGAAGAGATGAGTCTTCAGTAAAGACTTAAAGGTTGAGACCGAGTTTGCGTCTCTGACATGGGTAGGCAGACCGTTCCATAAAAATGGAGCTCTATAGGAGAAAGCCCTGCCTCCAGCTGTTTGCTTAGAAATTCTAGGGACAATTAGGAGGCCTGCGTCTTGTGACCGTAGCGTACGTGTAGGTATGTACTCAGAGAGGTAGGTAGGAGCAAGCCCATGTAATGCTTTGTAGGTTAGCAGTAAAACCTTGAAATCAGCCCTTGCTTTGACAGGAAGCCAGTGTAGAGAGGCTAGCACTGGAGTAATATGATCAAATTTTTTTGGTTCTAGTCAGGATTCTAGCAGCCGTATTTAGATCTTGCTGCTGTGATGGCACACTGTGGAATTTCACCCAGTAGATATGGGAGTTTTTCAAAATTGGATTTGTTTTCTAATTCTTTGTGGGTCTGTGTAATCTGAGGGAAATATGTCTCTCTAATATGGTCATACATTGGGCAGGAGTTTAGGAAGTGCAGCTCAGTTTCCACCTCATTTTGTGGGCAGTGAGCACATAGCCTGTCTTCACTTGAGAGCCATGTCTGCCAACGGCGGCCTTTCTCAATAGCAAGGCTATGCTCACTGAGTCTGTACATAGTCAAAGCTTTCCTTAATTTTGGGTCAGTCACAGTGGTCAGGTATTCTGCCACTGTGTACTCTCTGTGTAGGGCCAAATAGCATTCTAGTTAGCTCTGTTTTTTTGTTAATTCTTTCCAATGTGTCAAGTAATTATCTTTTTGTTTTCTCATGATTTGGTTGGGTCTAATTGTGCTGCTGTCCTGGGGCTCTGTAGGGTGTGTTTGTGTTTGTGAACAGAGCCCCAGGACCAGCTTGCTTAGGGGACTCTTCTCCAGGTCCGTCTCTCTGTAGGTGATGGCTTTGTTGTGGAAGGTTTGGGAATCGCTTCCTTTTAAGTGGTTATAGAATTTAAAATCTATTTTCTGGATTTTGATAATTATTATTATATTATTATTATTATATGCCATTTAGCGGACGCTTTTAACCAAAGCGACTTACAGTCATGTGTGCATACATTCTACGTATGGGTGGTCCCGGGAATCGAACCCACTACCCTGGCGTTACAAGCGCCATGCTCTACCAACTGAGCTACAGAAGGACCCAATTAGTGGGTATCGGCCTAATTCTGCTCTGCATGCATTATTTTTTACTCTCTCTCTCTCTCTCTCTCTCTCTCTCTCTCTCTCTCTCTCTCTCTCTCTCTCTCTCTCTCTCTCTCTCTCTCTCTCTCTCTCTCTCTCTCTCTCTCTCTCTCTCTCTCTCTCTCTCTCTCTCTCTCTCTCTCTCTCTCTCTCTCTCTCTCTCTCTCTCTCTCTCTCTCTCTCTCTCTCTCTCTCTCTCTCTCTCTCTCTCTCTCTCTCTCTCTCTCTCTCTCTCTCTCTCTCTCTCTCTCTCTCTCTCTCTCTCTCATACTGTATAATATCCAGACACTTAGTGACAGTGACCCTCTATTCCTGACCAGCTGGGACAAAAGGCAGGTGTTTTTAGTCTTGTTACTTTGGTCCCAGCTCTATGCAGGTCATTCACTAGGTCCCCCCGTGTGGTTCTGGGATTTTTGCTCACCGTTCTTGTGATCATTTTGACCCCACGGGATGAGATCTTGCGTGGAGCCCCAGATCGAGGGAGATTATCAGTGGTCTTGTATGTCTTCCATTTCCTAATAATTGCTCCCACAGTTGATTTCTTCAAACCAAGCTGCTTACCTTTTGCAGATTCAGTCTTCCCAGCCTGGTGCAGGTCTACAATTTTGTTTCTGGTGTCCTTTGACAGCTCTTTGGTCTTGGCCATAGTGGAGTTTGGAGTGTGACTGTTTGAGGTTGTGGACAGGTGTCTTTTATACTGATAACAAGTTCAAACAGGTGCCATTAATACAGGTAACGAGTGGAGGACAGAGGAGCCTCGTAAAGAAGAAGTTACAGGTCTGTGAGAGCCAGAATTCTTGCTTGTTTGTAGGTGACCAAATACTTATTTTCCACCATCATTTGCAAATAAATAAATTAAAAAGCCTACAATGTGATTTTTTGGAGAAAAAAATCTAATTTTGTCTGTCATAGTTGAAGTGTACCTATGATGAAAATTACACGCCTCTCTCATCTTTTTAAGTGGGAGAACTTGCACAATTGGTGGCTGACTAAATACTTTTTTGCCCCACTGTATGTACAGTGCCTTGCGAAAGTATTCGCCCCCCTTGAACTTTGATACCTTTTGCAACATTTCAGGCTTCAAACATAAAGATATAAAACTGTA
This sequence comes from Oncorhynchus keta, assembly GCF_023373465.1. Taxonomy (NCBI): domain Eukaryota; kingdom Metazoa; phylum Chordata; class Actinopteri; order Salmoniformes; family Salmonidae; genus Oncorhynchus; species Oncorhynchus keta. The sequence goes on along the minus strand of NC_068447.1, from coordinate 2,758,542 downwards.
TTTTTTTGTGAAGAATCAACAACAAGTGGGACACAATCATGAAGTGGAACGACATTTATTGGATATTTCAAACTTTTTTAACAAATCAAAAACTGAAAAATTGGGCGTGCAAAATTATTCAGCCCCCTTAAGTTAATACTTTGTAGCGACAACTTTTGCTGCGATTACAGCTGTAAGTCGCTTGGGGTATGTCTCTATCAGTTTTGCACATCGAGAGCCTGAAATGTTTTCCCATTCCTCCTTGCAAAACAGCTCGAGCTCAGTGAGGTTGGATGGAGAGCATTTGTGAACAGCAGTTTTCAGTTCTTTCCACAGATTCTCGATTGGATTCAGGTCTGGACTTTGACTTGGCCATTCTAACACCTGGATATGTTTATTTTTGAACCATTCCATTGTAGATTTTGCTTTATGTTTTGGATCATTGTCTTGTTGGAAGACAAATCTCCGTCCCAGTCTCAGGTCTTTTGCAGACTCCATCAGGTTTTCTTCCAGAATGGTCCTGTATTTGGCTCCACCCATCTTCCTATCAATTTTAACCATCTTCCCTGTCCCTGCTGAAGAAAAGCAGGCCCAAACCATGATGCTGCCACCACCATGTTTGACAGTGGGGATGGTGTGTTCAGGGTGATGAGCTGTGTTGCTTTTACGCCAAACATAACGTTTTGCATTGTTGCCAAAAAGTTCAATTTTGGTTTCATCTGACCAGAGCACCTTCTTCCACATGTTTGGTGTGTCTCCCAGGTGGCTTGTGGCAAACTTTAAACGACACTTTTTATGGATATCTTTAAGAAATGGCTTTCTTCTTGCCACTCTTCCATAAAGGCCAGATTTGTGCAATATACGACTGATTGTTGTCCTATGGACAGAGTCTCCCACCTCAGCTGTAGATCTCTGCAGTTCATCCAGAGTGATCATGGGCCTCTTGGCTGCATCTTTGATCAGTCTTCTCCTTGTATGAGCTGAAAGTTTAGAGGGACGGCCAGGTCTTGGTAGATTTGCAGTGGTCTGATACTCCTTCCATTTCAATATTATCGCTTGCACAGTGCTCCTTGGGATGTTTAAAGCTTGGGAAATCTTTTGTATCCAAATCCGGCTTTAAACTTTTTCACAACAGTATCTCGGACCTGCCTGGTGTGTTCCTTGTTCTTCATGATGCTCTCTGCGCTTTTAACGGACCTCTGAGACTATCACAGTGCAGGTGCATTTATACAGAGACTTGATTACACACAGGTGGATTGTATTTATCATCATTAGTCATTTAGGTCAACATTGGATCATTCAGAGATCCTCACTGAACTTCTGGAGAGAGTTTGCTGCACTGAAAGTAAAGGGGCTGAATAATTTTGCACGCCCAATTTTTCAGTTTTTGAGTTGTTAAAAAAGTTTGAAATATCCAATAAATGTCGTTCCACTTCATGATTGTGTCCCACTTGTTGTTGATTCTTCACAAAAAAATACAGTTTTATATCTTTATGTTTGAGGCCTGAAATGTGGCAAAAGGTCGCAAAGTTCAAGGGGGCCGAATACTTTCGCAAGGCACTGTATATATATATATAATATATCAACTAATTGGCGAGGGAACAGGATCAGTCAGCACCCTACTAGAATCTGAAGTCAAATGTCTACTGTTTACTGATGATAATAATAATAATAATAATAATAATAATAATATATAATAATAATAATAATAATAATAATAATAATAATAATATAATGATCTGGTGCTTCTGTCACCAACCAAGGAGGGCCTACAGCAGCACCTAGATCTTCTGCACAGATTCTATCAGACCTGGGCCCTGAGAGTAAATCTCAGTAAGACCAAAATAATGGTGTTCCAAAAAAGGTCCAGTCGCCAGGACCACAAATACAAATTCCATCTAGACACCGTTGCCCTTGAGCACACAAAAAACTATACATACCTCGACCTAAACATCAGAGCCACAGGGAACTTCCAAAAAGCTGTGAACGATCTGAGAGACAAGGCAAGAACGGCCTTCTTTGCCATCAAAAGGAACATAAAATTTGACATACCAATTAGGATCTGACAAAAAATACTTGAATCAGTTGTAGAACCCATTGGCCTTTTATGGTTGTGAGGTCTGGGGTCCGCTCACCAACCAAGAATTCACAAAATGGGACAAACACCAAATAGAGACCCTACATGCAGGATTCAGTGGCAGAATACCTGACCACTGTGACTGACCCAAAATTAAGGAAAGCTTTGACTATGTACAGACTCAGTGAGCATAGCCTTGCTACTGAGAAAGGCTGCCGTAGGCAGACATGGCTCTCAAGAGAAGACAGGCTATGTGCTCACTGCCCACAAAATGAGGTGGAAACTGACCTGCATTTCCTAACCTCCTGCCAAATTTATGACCATATTAGAGAGACATATTTCCCTCAGATTAGGGTGAGAGAGAGGTGGAAGGAGAGAGGGAGAGAGATGTGGAAGGAGAGAGGGAGAGAGATGTGGAAGGAGAGAGGGAGAGAGAGGTGGAAGGAGAGAGGGAGAGAGAGGTGGAAGGAGAGAGGGAGAGAGATGTGGAAGGAGAGAGGGAGAGAGATGTGGAAGGAGAGAGGGAGAGAGAGGAGGAAGGAAAGAGGGAGAGAGAGGAGGAAGGAGAGAGGGAGAGAGAGAGAGATGTGGAAGGAGAGAGGGAGAGAGAGGAGGAAGGAGAGAGGGAGAGAGAGGAGGAAGGAGAGAGGGAGAGAGGGAGATGTGGAAGGAGAGAGGGAGAGAGGAGGAAGGAGAGAGGGAGAGAGAGAGGTGGAAGGAGAGAGGGAGAGAGAGGAGGAAGGAGAGAGGGAGAGAGAGGAGGAAGGAGAGAGGGAGAGAGGGAGAGAGAGAGAGGTGGAAGGAGAGAGGGAGAGAGAGGAGGAAGAAGAGAGGGAGAGAGAGAGGTGGAAGGAGAGAGGGAGAGAGAGAGGTGGAAGGAGAGAGGGAGAGAGAGGAGGAAGGAGAGAGGGAGAGAGAGAGGTGGAAGGAGAGAGGGAGAGAGATGTGGAAGGAGAGAGGGAGAGAGATGTGGAAGGAGAGAGGGAGAGAGAGGTGGAAGGAGAGAGGGAGAGAGGTGGAAGGAGAGAGGGAGAGAGATGTGGAAGGAGAGAGGGAGAGAGAGGAGGAAGGAAAGAGGGAGAGAGAGGAGGAAGGAGAGAGGGAGAGAGAGAGAGATGTGGAAGGAGAGAGGGAGAGAGAGGAGGAAGGAGAGAGGGAGAGAGAGGAGGAAGGAGAGAGGGAGAGAGAGGAGGAAGGAGAGAGGGAGAGAGAGAGGAGGAAGGAGAGAGGGAGAGAGAGGAGGAAGGAGAGAGGGAGAGAGAGAGATGTGGAAGGAGAGAGGGAGAGAGAGGAGGAAGGAGAGAGGGAGAGAGAGAGGAGGAAGGAGAGGGAGAGAGAGGAGGAAGGAGAGAGGGAGAGAGAGGAGGAAGGAGAGAGGGAGAGAGAGAGGTGGAAGGAGAGAGGGAGAGAGAGGAGGAAGGAGAGAGGGAGAGAGAGGAGGAAGGAGAGAGGGAGAGAGAGGAGGAAGGAGAGAGGGAGAGAAAGGTGGAAGGAGAGAGGGAGAGAGAACCTTGTGTGTGTTTATTCACGTTGGTGTGCGTGTACATATCGGATATCTGTATGCATACACCCCTGTGTGTGGGTGTGTTCCATTCATAAGTGTGTGTGCTAATCTCTCTCTCTCTCTCTCTCTCTCTCTCTCTCTCTCTGTCTCTCTGTCTCTCTCTCTCTCTCTCTCTCTCTCTCTCTCTCTCTCAGTACACAGGCCCTGTCCCGGCAGACGGAGGGTCTCCAATGACTGTCAGCGAGATGTCGCCCAGCCGGGCTCAACGGCAGACCAACACTCAGAGACCTAACACATGCTGCTTCTGCTGGTGTTGCTGCTGTAGCTGCTCATGGTAGGTCCCCCTACACTCACAGCAACACCCCTACACTCACAGCACCCCCTACACTCACAGCACCCCCTACACTCACAGCACCCCCCCCTACACTCACAGTGTCCCTGTCCCCCCTACACTCAGTGTCCCTGTCCCCCCTACACTCAGTGTCCCTGTCCCCCCCCTACACTCAGTGTCCATGTCCCCCCGACACTCACAGTGTCCCTGTCTCCCCCCTACACTCACAGTGTCCCTGTCCCCCCCCTACACTCACAGTGTCCCTGTCCCCCCTACACTCACAGTGTCCATGTCCCCCCGACACTCACATTGTCCCTGTCCCCCCTACACTCACATTGTCCCTGTCCCCCCCTACACTCACAGTGTCCCTGTCCCCCCTACACTCACAGTGTCCCTGTCCCCCCTACACTCACAGTGTCCCTGTCCCCCCTACACTCACAGTGTCCCTGTCCCCCCCTACACTCACAGTGTCCCTGTCCCCCCCCTACACTCACAGTGTCCCTGTCCCCCCTACACTCACAGTGTCCCTGTCCCCCCTACACTCACAGTGTCCCTGTCCCCCCCCTACACTCACAGTGTCCCTGTCCCCCCCCTACACTCACAGTGTCCCTGTCCCCCCCCTACACTCACAGTGTCCCTGTCCCCCCCCTACACTCACAGTGTCCCTGTCTCCCCTCTCTACCTCTGTATCACCTGCTCTGTTCTGCTTCCTGTTCTCTATCCGGATGTACAGTTGAAGTCGGAGGTTTACATACACCTTAGCCAATCCATTTAAACTCAGTTTTTCCTTATTCCTGTTATTTAATCCTAGTAAAAATCCCCGTCTCAGGTCAGTTCGAATCACCACTTCATTTTAAGAATGTGAAATGTCAGAATAATAGTAGAGAGAATGATTTATTTCAGCTTTTATTTCATTCATCACATTCCCAGTGGGTCAGAAGTTTAAATACACTCAATTAGTATTTGGTAGCATTGCCTTTAAATTATTTAACTTGGGTCAAATGTTTCGGGTAGTCTTCCACAAGTGTTCCACAATAAGTTGGGTGAGTTTTGGCCCATTCCTCCTGACAGAGCCGGTGTAACTGAATCAGGTTTGTAGGCCTCCTTGCTCGCACATGCTTTTTAAGTTCTGCCCACACATTTTCTATAGGATTGAAGTCAGGGCTTTCTGATGGCCACTCCAATACCTTGACTTTGTTGTCCTTAAGTCATTTTTCCACAACTTTGGAAGTATGCTTGGGGTCATTGTCCATTTGGAAGACCCATTTACGACCAAGCTTTCACTTCGTGACTGATGTCTTTAGATGTTGATTCAATATATCCACACAATTTTCATTCCTCATGATGCCATCTATTTTGTGAAGTGCACCACTCCCTCCTGCAGCAAAGCACCTTCACAACATGATGCTGACACCCACGTGTGTCAGTACTATTATTGTTTCATCAGACCAGAGGACATTTCTCCAAAAAGTACGGTCTTTGTCCCCATGTGCAGTTGCAAAAAGTAGTCTGGCTTTTTTATGGCGGTTTTGGAGCAGTGGCTTCTTCCTTGCTGAGCGGCCTTTCAGGTTATGTCGATATAGGACTTGTTTTACTGTGGATTTAGATAATTTTGTACCTGTTTCATACAGCATCTTCACAAGGTCCTTTGCTGTTGTTCTGGAATTGATTTGTACTTTTCACACCAAAGTACGTTCATCTCTAGGAGACAGAACGTGTCTCCTTCCTGAGCGGTATGATGGCTGCGTGGTCCCATGGTGTTTATACTTGCGGACTATTGTTTGTACAGATAAATGTGGTACCTTCAGGTGTTTGGAAATTGCTCCCAAGGATGAATCAGACTTGTGGAGGTCTACAATTTTTTTTCTGAGGTTTTGGCTGATTTCTTTTGATTTTCCCATGATGTCAAGCAAAGAGGCACTGAGTTTGAATGTAGGCCTTGAAATACATCCACAGGTGCACCTCCAATTGACTCAACAGATGTCGATCAGCCTATCAGAGGCTTCTAAATACATTACATACATTTCTAGAATTTTCCAAGCTATTTAAAGGCACAGTCAATTTAGTGTATGTAAACTTCTGACGCACTGGAATTGTAATACAGTGAATTATAAGTGAAATAATCTGTCTGTAAACAATTGTTGGAAAAATTACTTGTGTCATGCACAAAGTAGATGTCCTAACCGACTTGCCAAAACTATAGTTTGTTTAACAAGAAATGTGTGGAGTGGTTGAAAAACTAGTTTTAATGACTCCAACCTAAGTGTATGTAAACTTCCGACTTCAACTGTATGTTAGAGTAAATAAATAAATGGATGTTGGTTATGTCGGCTTCTTCTAACCCATTGCTTTCCACTGCAGATAGTAATAGGTTATATACAGTACCAGTCAAAGGTTTGGACACCTACTCATTCAAGAGGTTTTCTTTATTTTTACTACTTTCTACATTGTAGAATAATAGTGAAGACATCAACACTATTAAATAACACATATGGAATCATGTAGCAAAAAAAGTGTTAAAAAAATCAAAATATATTTTAGATTCTTCAAAGTTGCCACCCTTTGCCTTGATGACAGCTTTGCACACTCTTGGCATTCTCTCAACCAGCTTCATGAGGTAGTCATCTGGAATACATTTCAATTAACAGGTGTGCCTTGTTAAATGTTAATTTGTGGAATTTCTTTCCTTCTTAATGCATTTGAGCCAATCAGTTGTGTTGTGACAAGGTAGGGGTGGTATACAGAAGATAGCCCTATTTGGTAAAACACCAAGTCCATATTATGGCAAGAACAGCTCAAATAATCAAAGAGAAATGTCAGTCCATCATTACTTTAAGACATGAAGGTCAGTCAATCCTTAAAATGTCAAGAACTTTGAAAGTTTCTTCAAGTGCAGTCGCAAAAACCATCAAGCGCTATGATGAAACTGACTCTCACGAGGACCTCCACAGGAAAGGAAGACCCAGAGTTAGAAGATAAGTTCATTACCAGCCTCAGATTGTAGCTCAAATAAATGCTTCACAGAGTTCAAGTAACAGACACATCTCAACATGAACTGTTCAGAGGACACTGCGTGAATCAGGTTGAATTGCTGCAAATAAACCAAATTAAATCAAACTTGCCATGAAATGCTTACTTTCAAGCCCTTTACCAACAACGCAGTTGAAGAAAGAGTTAAGAAAATATTTTCCAAATAAACTGAAGTAAAAAATAATAATAAATAAATAATAAAAATGAACACAATAAAATAACAATAATGAGGCTATTTACAGTACCGAGTCAATGTGCGTGGTTACAGGTTAGTTGTGGTAATTTCCTCATTTAGGTAGGGGTAAAGTGACTATGCAAAGATAAACAGTGAGTAGTAGCAGTGTAGAAAATGAGGGGGGTCAATGTTAATAGCCTGGGTAGCCATTTGTTTAATTGTTTAATTGTTCAGAAATCTTATGGCTTGGGGGTAGAAGGAGGAGTGGGCCAAAATCCCCGCTGCAGTGTGTGCAAACCTGGTCAAGAACTACAGGAAACGTATGATCTCTGTAATTGCAAACAAAGGTTTCTGTACCAAATATTAAGTTCTGCTTTTCTGATGTATTAAATACTTATGTCATGCAATAAAATGCTAATCATACAATTTTCTGGATTTTTGTTTTAGATTCTGTCTCTCACAGTCGAAGTGTACCTATGATAAAAAATTACAGACCTCTACATGCTTTGTTAGTAGGAAAACCTGCAAAATCCGCAGTGTATCAAATACATGTTCTCCCCACTGTAGGTCCTGGATGGCAGGAAGCTTGGCCCCAGTGATGTACTGGGTCGTACACACTACTCTCTGTTGCGCCTTACGGTCAGATGCCAATCAGTTGCCGTACCAGGCGGTGATGCAACCGGCCAGGATGCTCTCGATGGTGCAGCTGTATAACTTTCTGAGAATCTGGGGACCCATACCAAATCTTTTCAATCTCCTAAAGGGGGAAAGGGTGTTGCCGTGCCTTCTTCACGACTGTCTTGGTGTTGACCCTCTCCACTACAGCCCGTTGATGTTAATGGAGGCCTGTTCGGCCCGCCTTTTTCTGTAGTCCACAATCAGCTCCTTTGTCTTGCTCACATTGAGGGAAAGGTTGTTGTCCTGGCACCACACTGCCAGGTCTCTGACCTACTCCGTATAGGCTGTCGCATCGTTGTCGGTGATCAGGCCTACCACTGTTATGTCGTCAGCAAACTTAATGAGTCCTTACCACCTGGGGGCGGCCTGTCAGGAAGTCCAGGATCCAGTTGCAGAGGGAGGTGTTTAAGTCCCGTGTCTTTAGCTTAGTGTTGAGCTTTGTGGGCACTACGGTGTTGAACACTGGACCTATTTGGGCGGTAAAGCAAATTGGAGTGGGTCTAGGGTGTCAGGTAGCGTGGAGGTGATATGGTCCTTGACTAGTCTCCTAAAGCACTTCGGGGCGGGGCGGTAGTCGTTTAGCTCAGTTACCGTAGCTTTCTTGGGAACAGGGACAATGGTGGCCCTCTTGAAGCATGTGGGAACAACAGACTGGGATAAGGATTGATTGAATATGTCCGTAAACACACCAGCCAGCTGGTCTGCGCATGCTCTGAGGACAAGGCTGGGGATGCCGTCTAGGCCTGCAGCCTTGCGAGGGTTAACACGATTAAATGTTTTCCTCACCTTGGCTGCAGTGAAGGAGAGTCCGCATGTTTTGGTTGAGGGCCATGTCAGTGGCACTGTGTTGTCCTCAAAGCGGGCAAAAAAAGTGGTTTAGTCTGCCTGGGAGCAAGACATCCTGGTCCATGACAGGGCTGGTTTTCTTTTTGTAATCTGGTGCTTCCTGCTTTAATATTTGCTTGTAAGCAGTAATCTACACTGTTTGTATTTGGTCGTGTTTCCAGTCACCTTGCCCCGGTTAAAAGCAGTGGTTTCGCGCTTTCAGTTTCACGCGAATGCTGCCATCAATCCACGGTTTCTGGTTTGGGAATGTTTTAACCGTTGCTATGGGAACGACATCATAAATGCACTTTCTAATGAACTCGCTCACCGAATCAGCGTATTCGTCAATGTTGTTGTTGGACTCAATGCGGAACATATCCCAGTCCACGTGATCGAAGCAGTCTTGGAGTGTGGAATCAGATTGGTCGGACCAGCGTTGAACAGACCTGAGCGCGGGAGCATCTTGTTTTAGTTTCCCTCCGAAAGGAGAGCGGGGGAGGGCCTTATATGCGTCGCGGAACTTAGAATAGCAATGATCCAAGGTTTTACCAGCCCTGGTTGCGCAATCGATATGCTGATACAATTTAGGGAGTCTTGTTTTCAGATTAGCCTTGTTAAAATCCCCAGCAACAATGAATGCAGCATTCCCTTTGTAGTCTGTAATCGAGTTGCCTGTTTGATGGGGCGTTTTAGGACATAGCTGGATTTCTTATACGCTTACGGATTAGTGTCCCGCTCCTTGAAAGTGGCAGCTCTAGCCTTTAGCTCGATGCGGATGTTGCCTGTAATCTATGGCTTCTGGTTGGGATATATGTGTATGGTCACTGTGGGGACATCATCGATGCACTTATTGAAGAAGCCGATGACTGAGGTGGTATACTCCTCAATGTCATTGGATAAATCCCTGACCCTATTCCAGTCTGTGCTAGCAAAACAATCCTGTAGCGTAGCATCCGCATCATCAGACCACTTCCGTATTGAGAGAGTCATTGGTGCTTCCTGCTTTAATATTTGCTTGTAAGCAGGAATCAGGTGGACAGAATTATGGTCAGATTTGCCAAATGGAGGGCGAGGGAGAGCTTTGTATGCATCTCTGTGTGTGGAGTACAGGGGATCTAGAGTTTTTTCCCCTCTAGTTGAACATGTTACATGCTGGTAGAAATGAGGTAAAGCGGATTTAAGTTTACCTGCATTAAAGTCCTCAGGCCATTAGGAGCATTTTCTTGTTTGCTTATGGCCTTATACAGCTGGTTGAGTGCGTTCCTAGTATCAGCATCGGTTTGTGATGGTAAATAGACGGCTACGAATAATATAGATGAGAACTCTCTTGGTAGATAGTGTGGTCTACAGATTATCATGAGATACTCTACCTCAGGCGAGCAATACCCCGAGACTTCTTTAATAGTAGACATCGCGCACCAGCTGTTATTGACAAATAGACACACACCCCCACCCTTCGTCTTACCAGACGTAGCTGCTCTGTCCTGCCGATGCAAGGAAAATCCCGCCAGCTCTATATTATCCATGTTGTCGTTCAGCCACGACTCGGTTTTAAATAACAATAATAATTATTTAATAATAATATAAGATAGGATAAGATAAGATCATTCATTTTTTTTCCCCCCGTTGGTAGGATCGTCTTGATCGTATATCATCCATTTTGTTTTTGAACGTTGGCCAATAGAACAGATGGTAGTGGAAGTTTATTCACTCGCCTACAAATTCTCAGAATTCCCGCCCCCCTTTTCTGTCTTTTCTTCACGCAATGGACGGGGGATTTGGGCCCGTTCCAGAGATAGCAGGATACACTTTGCATCGGACTCATTAAATAAAAAATCTTGGTCGAGTTCGAGGTAAGTAATCGCTGTTCTGATGTACAGAAGTTATTTTCGGTAGCAGCAACGAAAAAACTTGCAAAATAGGACATTTGGTAAGGAGCCTGTAAAACGGCAGCCATCTTACTCTCAAGGTCACCAATAATAAGAAGAGACTTGCTTGGGCCAACGAAAAACGAGCAATGGACATTAGACCGGTGGAAATCTGTCCTTTGGTCTGATAAATCCACATTTGAGATTTTTGGTTCCAACAGCTGTGTCTTTGTGAGACACAGATTAGGTGAACGGATGATCTCCTTCCCACCATGAAGCATGGAGGAGGAGGTGTGATGGTGTGGGGGTGCGTTGCTGGTGACACTGTTAGTGATTTATTTAGAATTCAAGGCACACTTAACCAGAATTGCTACCAAAGCATTCTGCAGTGATACGCCATCCCATCTGGTTTGTGCTTAGTGGGTCTATCATTTGTTTTTCAAAAGGACATTGACCCAACACACCTCCAGGCTGTGTAAGGGCTATTTGACCAAGAAGGAGAGTGATGGAGTGCTGCATCAGATGACCTGGCTTCCACAATCACCCAACCTCAACCCAATTGAGATGGTTTGGGATGAGTTGGACTGCAGAGTGAAGGAAAAGCAGCCAGCAAGTGCTCAGCATATGTAGGAACTCCTTAAAGACTGTTGGAAAATAATTCCAGGTGAAGCTGGTTGAGAGAATGTCAAGAGTGTGCAAAACTGTCATCAAGGCAAAGGGTGGCTACTAAAATATATTTTGATTCGTTTAACACTTTTGTTTGGTTACTACATGATTTCATATGTGTTATTTCATAGATTTGATGTCTTCACCATTATTCTACAATGTAGAAAATAGTAAAAACTGGTACTGTTGGTTATATACAGTGCCTTGAGAAAGTATTCAGCCCCCTTGAACTTTGCGACCTTTTGCCACATTTCAGGCTTCAAACATAAAGATATAAAACTGTATTTTTTTGTGAAGAATCAACGACATTTATTGGATATTTCAAACTTTTTTAACAAATCAAAAACTGAAAAATTGGGCGTGCAAAATTATTCAGCCCCTTTACTTTCAGTGCAGCAAACTCTCTCCAGAAGTTCAGTGAGGATCTCTGAATGATCCAATGTTGACCTAAATGACTAATGATGATAAATACAATCCACCTGTGTGTAATCAAGTCTCCGTATAAATGCACCTGCACTGTGATAGTCTCAGAGGTCCGTTAAAAGCGCAGAGAGCATCATGAAGAACGAGGAACACACCAGGCAGCTCCGAGATACTGTTGTGAAGAAGTTTAAAGCCGGATTTGGATAAAAAAAAGACTTCCCAAGCTTTAAACATCCCAAGGAGCACTGTGCAAGCGATAATATTGAAATGGAAGGAGTATCAGACCACTGCAAATCTACCAAGACCTGGCCGTCCCTCTAAACTTTCAGCTCATACAAGGAGAAGACTGATCAGAGATGCAGCCAAGAGGCCCATGATCACTCTGGATGAACTGCAGAGATCTACAGCTGAGGTGGGAGACTCTGTCCATAGGACAACAATCAGTCGTATATTGCACAAATCTGGCCTTTATGGAAGAGTGGCAAGAATAAAGCCATTTCTTAAAGATATCCATAAAAAGTGCCACAAGCCACCTGGGAGACACACCAAACATGTGGAAGAAGGTGCTCTGGTCAGATGAAACCAAAATGTAACTTTTTGGCAACAATGCAAAACGTTATGTTTGGCGTAAAAGCAACACAGCTCATCAACCTGAACACATCATCCCCACTGTCAAACATGGTGGTGGCAGCATCTTGGTTTGGGCCTGCTTTTCTTCAGCAGGGACAGGGAAGATGGTTAAAATTGATGGGAAGATGGATGGAGCCAAATACAGGACCATTCTGGAAGAAAACCTGATGGAGTCTGCAAAAGACCTGAGACTGGGACGGAGATTTGTCTTCCAACAAGACAATGATCCAAAACATAAAGCAAAATCTACAATGGAATGGTTCAAAAATAAACATATCCAGGTGTTAGAATGGCCAAGTCAAAGTCCAGACCTGAATCCAATCGAGAATCTGTGGAAAGAACTGAAAACTGCTGTTCACAAATGCTCTCTATCCAACCTCACTGAGCTCGAGCTGTTTTGCAAGGAGGAATGGGAAAACATTTCAGGCTCTCGATGTGCAAAACTGATAGAGACATACCCCAAGCGACTTACAGCTGTAATCGCAGCAAAAGGTGGTGCTACAAAGTATTAACTTAAGGGGGCTGAATAATTTTGCACGCCCAATTTTTCAGTTTTTGATTTGTTAAAAAAGTTTGAAATATCCAATAAATGTCGTTCCACTTCATGATTGTGTCCCACTTGTTGTTGATTCTTCACAAAAAAATACAGTTTTATATCTTTATGTTTGAAGCCTGAAATGTGGCAAAAGGTCGCAAAGTTCAAGGGGGCCGAATACTTTCGCAAGGCACTGTATGTTATGTACCGTATTTACATTCAAAACCAAAGTCTGTCAGATTTAAAAATCGGACTTGGAAATATGGAAATATAGATTAGCCAAATGATTCTACTGGAGCGTAACCCAAAAACGAAGGACTAATTAGCCTAATCTGTTGTTTATGATTTGGTTGTCATGGACGACTGATCGGGCTCGTTGAGTTGAAAAATAAATGCTGCTTTCCGAATGGCATGCTTTAAGCACTACTGAAAAGTGCTTTTTGCATGTGAAACATGAATGCTTTATGGGCACAAGGTGAGACCCTAATGCAGACACAGGAGGCAGATGGTTGAGCTCTGATATTTATTATACCAAAACTGGGGAGGTAAAAGGCAGGTCGGGGACAGGCGAGAGTTCATAAACCAGGTCAGAGTCCAAACAGTACCAGGGGATAGGCAGGCTTGAGGTCAGGACAGGCAGAGTGGTCAGGCAGGCGGGTTCGGCGCCAGGACAGGCAAGGGTCAAAACCAGGAGGGCTAGGAAAAAATCAGAGACTGGGATCTAGGAAAAAACACTGGTTTACTTGGCAATACAAGACGAACTGGCACAGAGAGGCAGGACACACAGGGATAAATACACTGGCACAGAGAGACAGGAAACACAGGGATAAATACACTGGTACAGAGAGACAGGAAACACAGGGATAAATACACTGGCTCAGAGAGACAGGAAACACAGGGATAAATACACTGGCTCGGAGAGACAGGAAACACAGGGATAAATACACTGGCACAGAGAGACAGGAAACACAGGGATAAATACACTGGCACAGAGAGACAGGAAACACAGGGATAAATACACTGGCTCAGAGAGACAGGAAACACAGGGATAAATACACTGGCTCAGAGAGACAGGAAACACAGGGATAAATACACTGGCACAGAGAGACAGGAAACACAGGGATAAATACACTGGGGACTAATGGGGAGAACAAGATGAACTGGCACAGAGAGACACCTTTGGTAGTCACACCTCTGGTAGTCACACCTCTGGTAGTCACACCTTTGGCAGTCACACCTCTGGTAGTCACACCTTTGGTAGTCACACCTCTGGTAGTCACACCTTTGGCAGTCACACCTCTGGCAGTCACACCTCTGGTAGTCACACCTTTGGCAGTCACACCTCTGGTAGTCACACCTTTGGCAGTCACACCTTTGGCAGTCACACCTTTGGTAGTCACACCTTTGGTGTCACACCTTTGTAGTCATGTAGTTTCACCTCTGGCAGTTTCACCTGGCAGTCACCTCTGGTAGTCACACCTTTGGCAGTCACACCTTTGGTAGTCACACCTTTGGCAGTCACACCTTTGGCAGTCACACCTTTGGTAGTCACACCTTTGGTAGTCACACCTTTGGCAGTCACACCTTTGGTAGTCACACCTTTGGCAGTCACACCTCTGGTAGTCACACCTTTGGCAGTCATACCTTTGGCAGTCACACCTTTGGCAGTCACACCTCTGGTAGTCACACCTCTGGTAGTCACACCTTTGGCAGATCTAGCTTGGACTGTAGTTTACTAAAAGCCTAATCCCGCTCTTTCCACGCGATCCATCAAACGCATTTCGTGTGTCATCGTAGTGCTGTCTGCCTTGTGGTGTCATGAAGAAAACCGAAAGGTGTCAAAGATCACTGAAAGATATAGCAAACAACCTTTCTGAATATTAAAGTAATCCTAGAAGTAATAATCTAGTTTTTCCAAAATATCTGTAATCTGATTACAATATATTACATTTAATCCATTACTCCCCAACCCTGTGTGAGTGAATGAGTGAGTGAGTGAGTGAGTGAGTGGACGAGTGAGTGAGTGAGTGAGTGAGTGAGTGAGTGAGTGAGTGAGTGGACGAGTGAGTGAGTGGACGAGTGGACGAGTGAGTGGACGAGTGAGTGAGTGAGTGAGTGAGTGAGTGAGTGAGTGAGTGAGTGAGTGAGTGGACGAGTGAGTGAGTGGACGAGTGGACGAGTGAGTGGACGAGTGAGTGAGTGAGTGAGTGAGTGAGTGAGTGAGTGAGTGAGTGAGTGAGTGAGTGAGTGAGTGAGTGAGTGGGCGAGCGTCTGTGTGTCTATGTGAAAGTGCTGTGATGTAGTTTCACCACCTTGCAGTTTCACTGTTAGGAATGAAGAGGACAGAAGGAGGAAATCCCTGGAGACGCATCTGGAGACCATATCAAACTGTGAACCTAGGTGAGACCCCTAACCCCTAACCCCTAACCCCTACACCCTAACCCCTACACCCTAACCCCTACACCCTAACCCCTACACCCTAACCCCTACACCCTAACCCCTAAACCCTAACCCCTACACCCTAACCCCTGACCCCTACACCCTAACCCCTACACCCTAACCCCTAACCCTGACCCCTACACCCTAACCCCTACACCCTAACCCCTACACCCTAACCCCTAACCCCTACACCCTAACCCCTACACCCTAACCCCTACACCCTAACCCCTGACCCCTACACCCTAACCCCTACACCTAACCCCTAACCCCTACACCCTAACCCCTACACCCTAACCCCTGACCCCCTACACCCTAACCCCGACACCCCTAACCCCTAACCCCTACACCCTAACCTCTACACCCTAACCTCTACACCCTACACCCTGACCGCTACACCCTAACCACTGCAACCTAACCCCTACACCCTAACCTCTACACCCTAAAGGGTCATCTCACTCTCTCTCTCCCAGCACCAAGCCAACATTAGAGGAGAATAGTGTCTGGTCCCAGTCATTTAACCTCTCTCTCTCTCTCTCAGCACCAAACCAACATTAGAGGAGAATAGTGTCTGGTCCCAGTCATTTAACCTCTCTCTCTCTCTCTCTCAGCACCAAACCACCATTAGAGGAGAATAGTGTCTGGTCCCAGTCATTTAACCTCTCTCTCTCTCTCTCTCTCTCTCTCTCAGCACCAAACCACCATTAGAGGAGAATAGTGTCTGGTCCCAGTCATTTAACCTCTCTCTCTCTCTCTCTCTCTCTCTCTCTCTCTCAGCACCAAACCACCATTAGAGGAGAATAGTGTCTGGTCCCAGTCATTTAACCTCTCTCTCTCTCTCTCTCAGCACCAAACCACCATTAGAGGAGAATAGTGTCTGGTCCCAGTCATTTAACCTCTCTCTCTCTCAGCACCAAACCAACATTAGAGGAGAATAGTGTCTGGTCCCAGTCATTTAACCTCTCTTTCTTTCTCTCTCTCTCTCTCTCTCTCTCTCAGCACCAAACCACCATTAGAGGAGAATAGTGTCTGGTCCCAGTCATTTAACCTCTCTCTCTCTCAGCACCAAACCACCATTAGAGGAGAATAGTGTCTGGTCCCAGTCATTTAACCTCTCTCTCTCTCAGCACCAAACCACCATTAGAGGAGAATAGTGTCTGGTCCCAGTCATTTAACCTCTCTCTCTCTCAGCACCAAACCAACATTAGAGGAGAATAGTGTCTGGTCCCAGTCATTTAACCTCTCTCAGCACCAAACCACCATTAGAGGAGAATAGTGTCTGGTCCCAGTCATTTAACCTCTCTCTCTCTCTCTCTCTCTCTCTCTCTCTCTCTCTCTCTCTCTCTCTCTCTCTCTCTCTCTCTCTCTCTCTCTCTCTCTCTCTCTCTCTCTCTCTCTCTCTCTCTCTCTCTCTCTCTCTCTCTCTCTCTCTCTCTCTCTCTCTCTCTCTCTCTCTCTCTCTCTCTCTCTCTCTCTCTCTCTCTCTCTCTCTCTCTCTCTCTCTCTCTCTCTCTCTCTCTCTCTCTCTCTCTCTCTCTCTCTCTCTCTCTCTCTCTCTCTCTCTCTCTCTCTCTCTCTCTCTCTCTCTCTCTCTCTCTCTCTCTCTCTCTCTCTCTCAGCACCAAACCAACATTAGAGGAGATTAGCGTCTGGTCCCAGTCGTTCGACAAGCTGATGAAGAATCCTGCAGGTCGGAACGTGTTCAGGGAGTTCTTAAGGACTGAGTACAGCGAGGAGAACATGTTGTTCTGGCTGGCCTGTGAAGACCTCAAACAGGAGATGAACAAGAACACAGTGGAGGAGAAGGCACGCATGATCTACGAGGACTACATCTCTGTCCTGTCTCCCAAAGAGGTATGAGTACTTCCTGTTTCTCTCCCCCTTCCTCACCCCATCTTCTCTGTCCTCCCTCTCTCCTTTTCTCTCTATACTCCTGTCCTCTCTATACTCCTGTCCTATTGTCTTTGTCCTCCCCTCATCCTGAAGAAGTTGAGACTGCAGCTCCTCTCTCTCTCTCTCTCTCTCTCTCTCTCTCTCTCTCTCTCTCTCTCTCTCTCTCTCTCTCTCTCTCTCTCTCTCTCTCTCTCTCTCTCTCTCTCTCTCTCTCTCTCTCTCTCTCTCTTACGGGAGTTGTAGAGATGAGACAAGACTGTAACTACGAATTGGATACCAAATTGGTGAGAAAAAAATATATAAATTAATATTTATTTTTAGCCAGAGCCAAATTTTATGTTCCCTTTAATGGTATAGAAGGCCCTTCTTGCCTTGTCTCTCAGATCGTTCACAGCTTTGTGGAAGTTACCTGTGGCGCTGATGTTTAGGCCGAGATATGTATAGTTTTTTGTGTGCTCTAGGGCAACGGTGTCTAGGTAGAATTGATATTTGTGGTCCTGGCAACTGGACCTTATTTGGAACACCATTATTTTTGTCTTACTGAGATTTACTGTTAGGGCCCAGGTCTGACAAAACCTGTGCAGAAGATCTAGGTGCTGCTGTAGGCCCTCCTTGGTTGGTGACAGAAGCACCAGACATTTAACTTTAGATTCGAGTAGGGTGAGGTCAGGTGCTGCAGACTGTTCTTGTGCCCTTGCCAATTTGTTGATATACAGATAAATTTGGAAGTTTACAATCACTTAGTTTGGAGTCATTAAAACTAGTTTTTCAACCACTCCACACATTTCTTGTTAACTAACTATAGTTTTGGGAAGTCGGTTAGGACATCTACTTTGTGCATGACACAAGTAATTCTTCCAACAATTGTTTACAGACGGATTATTTCACTTATAATTCACTGTATCACAATTCCAGTGGGTCAGAAGTTTACATACACTAAGTTGACTGTGCCTTTAAACAGCTTGGAAAATTCCATAAAATTATGTCATGGCTTTAGAAGCTTCTGATAGGCGAATTGACATCATTTGAGTCAATTGGAGGTGCACCTGTGGATGTATTTCAAGGCCTACTTCCAAACTCAGAGCCTCTTTGATTGACATCATAGGAAAATAAAAAGAAATCAGCCAAGACCTCAGGGAAAAAAACTGTAGACCTCCACAGTTCTGGTTCATCCTTGGGAGCAATTTCCAAAAGCCTGAAGGTACCGCGTTCATCTGTACAAACAATAGTACGCAAGTATAAACACCATGGGACCACGCAGCCGTCATAACGCTCAGGTAGGAGACGTGTTCTGTCTCCTAGAGATGAACGTACTTTGGTGCGAAAAGTGCAAATCAATCCCAGAACAACAGTACAACTTGTGAAGATACTGGAGGAAACAGGTACAGAAGTATCTATATCCACAGTAAAACAAGTCCTATATCGACATAACCTGAAATGCCGCTCAGCAGGGAAGAAACCACAGCTCAAAACCGCCATAAAAAAACACACTAAGGTTTGCAACTGCACATGGGGAAAAAGATTGTACTTTTTGGAGAAATGTCCTCTGGTCCGATGAAACAATAATAGTACTGTTTGACCATAATGAACACCATCCCAACTGTGAAGCACAGGGGTGGCAGCATCATGTTGTGGGGGTGTTTTGCTGCAGGATGAACTGGTGCACATTATGTGGATATATTGAAGCAACATCTCAAGACATCAGTCAGGAAGTTAAAGCTTGGTCATAAATGGGTCTTCCAAATGGACAATGACCCCAAGCATACTTCCAAAGTTGTGGCAAAATGGCTTAAGGACAACAAAGTCAAGGTATTGGAGTGGCCATCACAAAGCCCTGACCTCAATCCTATAGAAAATGTGTGGGCAGAACTGAAAAAGTGTGTTCTAGCAAGGATGCCTACAAACCTGACTCAGTTACATCAGCTCTGTCAGGAGGAATGGGCCAAAATTCACCCAACTTATTGTGGGAAGCTTGTGGAAGGCTACCCGAAATGTTTGACCCAAGTTAAACCATTTAAAGGCAATGCTACCAAATACTAATTGAGTGTATTTAAACTCCTTACCCACTGGGAATGTGACGAAAGAAATCACATCTGAAATAAATCATTCTCTCTACTATTATTCTGACATTTCAGTCTTAAAATAAAGTGGTGATCCTAACTGACCTAAGACAGGATTAAATGTCAGGAATTGTGAAAAACTGAGTTGAAATGTATTTGGCTAAGGTGTATGTAAACTTCCGACTTCACTGTATATGTTGAAGAGGGTGGGGCTTAAGCTGCTACCCTGTCTCACCCCACAGCCCTGTGGAAAGAAATGTTTTTTTGCCAATTCATGCCTCACACTTGTTGTTTGTGTACATAGATTTTATAGTGTTGTAAGTTTTTCCCCCAACACCACTTTCCATCAATTTATATTGTAGACCCTCATGCCAAATTCAGTCAAAAGCTTTTTTGAAATCAGCGAAGCAGGACCACATGCACCACACCTAATGTTGCTCTACCATTCGTCTGTCGACCATTTGGCGCCCTGTGTTTTAGGGGCCACCCACTGGTGGACATCTGACTGACAACATTTTTGCAGATTCTCCACTCGGTTTTCAAATTATAGCCAGTATTGTTCAGAAGTGCAAAGCACTTAGTGTGTCCGTTAGTTTCCTGGTCTGTCTCTAAATCGTGTGGAGCCATACAGGGCAATGCAGGCCAGCTATAAATCTTTACCCCAGTCTACCCTCCTCTACTATCCTCTACCCTCCTCTACTATCCTCTAATATCCTCTGCCCTCCTCTACCCTCCTCTACTATCCTCTACCCTACTCTAATATCCTCTACTATCCTCTACTATCCTCTACCCTCCTCTACCCTCCTCTACTATCCTCTACTCTCCTCTACTCTCCTCTACCCTCCTCTAATATCCTCTAATGTCCTCTACTATCCTCTACTCTCCTCTACTATCCTCTACCCTCCTCTAATATCCTCTAATATCTTCTACTATCCTCTACTATCCTATACCCTCCTCTAATATCCTCTACTATCCTATACCCTCCTCTAATATCCTCTACTATCCTCTACCCTCCGCTAATATCCTCTAATATATTCTAATATCCTCTACTATCCTCTACCCTCCTCTAATATCCTCCACTATCCTTTAACCTCCTCTCTATCCTCTGCCCTCTTTCTCTAAATCTCTAAATCCTCTCCCTCTCTTCTACCCTCTGCCCTCCTCTAATATCCTCTACCCTCCTCTACTATCCTCTACCCTACTCTAATATCATCTACTATCCTCCTCTACTATCCTCTACCCTACGCTAATATCGTCTACCCTCCTCTACTATCCTCTACCCTACTCTAATATCGTTTACCCTCCTCTACTATCCTCTACCCTCCTCTACTATCCTCTACTATCCTTTGCCCTCCTCTTCTACCCTCTGCCCTACTCTTAAATCCTCTGCCCTCCTCTTCTACCCTCTGCCCTCCTCTAATATCGTCTACCCTCCTCTACTATCCTCTACCCTACTCTAATATTGTCTACCCTCCTCTACTATCCTCTACCCTACGCTAATATCGTCTACCCTCCTCTACTATCCTCTACCCTACTCTGATATCGTTTACCCTCCTCTACTATCCTCTACCCTCCTCTACTATCCTCTACTATCCTCTACCCCCCTCTGCCGTCCTCTACTATCCTCTACTATCCTCTACTCCCCTCTGCCGTCCTCTACTATCCTCTACCCTCCTCTACTATCCTCTACTATCCTCTACTATCCTCTACCCTCCTCTGCCTTCCTCTACTATCCTCTACTATCCTCTACTATCCTCTACCCCCCTCTGCCATCCTCTACTATCCTCTACCCTCCTCTACTATCCTCTACTATCCTCTACTATCCTCTACCCTCCTCTACTATCCTCTACCCCCCTCTGCCGTCCTCTACTATCCTCTACCCTCCTCTACTATCCTCTACCCTCCTCTACCCCCCCTCTGCCATCCTCTACTATCCTCTACTATCCTCTACTATCCTCTACCCTCCTCTACTATCCTCTACTATCCTCTACCCTCCTCTACTATCCTCTACTATCCTCTACTATCCTCTACCCCCCTCTGCCGTCCTCTACTATCCTCTACCCTCCTCTACTATCCTCTACCCTCCTCTACCCCCCTCTGCCGTCCTCTACTATCCTCTACTATCCTCTACTATCCTCTACCCTCCT
The DNA here is from genome assembly GCF_023373465.1 of Oncorhynchus keta. NCBI lineage: Eukaryota > Metazoa > Chordata > Actinopteri > Salmoniformes > Salmonidae > Oncorhynchus > Oncorhynchus keta. The sequence goes on along the minus strand of NC_068447.1, from coordinate 2,737,285 downwards.
CTACTATCCTCTACTATCCTCTATCTATCCTCTACCCTCCTCTACTATCCTCCTACTATCCTCTACTATTACTCCTCTACTATCCTCTACCCTCCTCTACTATCCTCTACTATCCTCTGCTCCCCTCCTACTATCCTCTACTATCTCCCTCCTCTACCCTCCTCTACTATCCTCTACCCTCCTCTACTATCCTCTACCCTCCTCTACTATCCTCTACCCTCCTCTACTATCCTCTACTATCATCTGCTACCCTCTCCTCTACTATCCTCTACCCTCCTCTACTATCCTCTACCCTCCTCCTCTACTATCCTCTACCCTCCTCTACTCTACTATCCTCTACCCTCCTCTACTATCCTCTTCTACCCTCCTCCTCTACTATCCTCTACTCCTCCTCTACTATCCTCTCTACCCTCCTCTACTATCCTCTACCCTCCTCTACTATCCTCTACTATCATCTGCCCTCCTCTACTATCCTCTACCCTCCTCTACTATCCTCTACCCTCCTCTACTATCCTCTACCCTCCTCTACTATCCTCTACCCTCCTCTACTATCCTCTGCCCTCCTCTACTATCCTCTACTATCCTCTGCCCTCCTCTACTATCCTCTACCCTCCTCTACCCTCCTCTACTCTCCTCTACTATCCTCTGCCCTCCATACTATCCTCTACCCTCCTCTACTATCCTCTGCCCTCCTCTACTATCCTCTACCCTCCTCTACTCTCCTCTACTATCCTCTGCCCTCCCTACTATTCTCTACCCTCCTCTACTATCCTCTGCCCTCCTCTACTATCCTCTACCCTCCTCTACTATCCTCTACTATCCTCTACTATCCTCTACCCCCCTCTGCCGTCCTCTACTATCCTCTACCCTCCTCTACTATCCTCTACCCTCCTCTACCCCCCTCTACCGTCCTCTACTATCCTCTACTATCCTCTACTATCCTCTACCCTCCTCTACTATCCTCTACTATCCTCTACTATCCTCTACCCTCCTCTACTATCCTCTACTATCCTCTACCCTCCTCTACTATCCTCTACCCTCCTCTACTATCCTCTACTATCCTCTACCCTCCTCTACTATCCTCTACTATCCTCTACCCTCCTCTACTATCCTCTACCCTCCTCTACTATCCTCTACCCTCCTCTACTATCCTCTACCCTCCTCTACTATCCTCTACTATCCATCTGCCCTCCTCTACTATCCTCTACCCTCCTCTACTATCCTCTACCCTCCTCTACTATCCTCTACCCTCCTCTACTATCCTCTACCCTCCTCTACTATCCTCTACCCTCCTCTACTATCCTCTACCCTCCTCTACTATCCTCTACCCTCTCTCTACTATCTGCTATCCTCTCCCCTCCTCTACTATCTCTATCTCTACCCTCCTCTACTATCCTCTACTATCATCTGCTATCCTCCTCTACTATCCTCTACCCTCCTCTACTATCCTCTACCCTCCTCCTCTACTATCCTCTACCCTCCTCTACTATCCTCTACCCTCCTCTACTCCTCTGCCCTCCTCTACTATCCTCTACTATCCTCTACCCTCCTCTACTATCCTCTACCCTCCTCTACTATCCTCTACTCTCCTCTACTATCCTCTGCCCTCCCTCTACTATCCTCTACCTCTCCTCTACTATCCTCTGCCCTCCTCTACTATCCTCTACCCTCCTCTACTCTCTCCTCTACTATCCTCTGCCCTCCCTACTATCTCTGCTATCCTCTATCTCTACTATCCTCTGCTGCCTCCTCTACTATCCTCTACCCTCCTCTACTCTCCTCTACTATCCTCTACCCTCCTCTACTATCCTCTACCCTCCTCTACTATCCTCTACCCTCCTCTACTATCCTCTACTATCCTCTACCCTCCTCTGCCCTCCTCTGCCCTCCTCTACTATCCTCTACCCTCCTCTACTATCCTCTACTATCCTCTACCCTCCTCTACTATCCTCTGCCCTCCTCTACTATCCTCTACTATCCTCTACTCTCCTCTACTATCCTCTACCCTCCTCTACTATCCTCTACTATCCTCTACCCTCCTCTGCCCTCCTCTACCCTCCTCTGCCCTCCTCTATCCTCCTCTACTATCCTCTACCCTCCTCTACTATCCTCTGCCCTCCTCTACTATCCTCTACCCTCCTCTACTATCCTCTACTCTCCTCTACCCTCCTCTAATATCCTCTACCCTCCTCTACTATCCTCTACTATCCTCTACCCTCCTCTGCCCTCCTCTATCCTCCTCTACTATCCTCTACCCTCCTCTGCCCTCCTCTACTATCCTCTACTATCCTCTACCCTCCTCTACTATCCTCTACCCACCTCTACTATCCTCTACCCTCCTCTACTATCCTCTACCCTCCTCTGCCCTCCTCTACTATCCTCTACTATTCTCTACCCTCCTCTACTATCCTCTACCCTCCTCTACTATCCTCTACCCTCCTCTACCCTCCTCTACTATCCTCTACCCTCCTCTACTAACCTCTACCCTCCGCTGCCCTCCCCTACTATCCTCTACTATCCTCTACCCTCCTCTGCCCTCCTCTACTATCCTCTACCCTCCTCTACTATCCTCTACTATCCTCTACTATCCCCTACCCTCCTCTGCCCTCCTCTACTATCCTCTACCCTCCTCTACTATCCTCTACTATCCTCTACCCTCCTCTGCCCTCTTCTACCCTCCTCTGCCCTCCTCTACTATCCTCTACCCTCCTCTACTATCCTCTACTATCCTCTACTATCCACTACCCTCCTCTACTATCCTCTACCCTCCTCTACTATCCTCTACCCTCCTCTACTATCCTCTACCCTCCTCTACTATCCTCTACCCTCCTCTACTATCCTCTACCCTCCTCTACTATCCTCTACCCTCCTCTACTATCCACTACCCTCCTCTACTATCCTCTACCCTCCTCTACTATCCTCTACCCTCCTCTACTATCCTCTACTATCCTCTACCCTCCTCTACTATCCTCTACCCTCCTCTGCCCTCCTCTACTATCCTCTACCCTCCTCTACTATCCTATACTATCCTCTGCCCTCCTCTGCCCTCCTATACTATCCTCTACCCTCCTCTACTATCCTATACTATCCTCTACCCTCCTCTACTATCTTTTTAATAATTTAGTGGCTTTTAATTGGCGTGTGTGTATTTTCTTTATTCAAATAGTTAAATAAGGGTAAAATAAATAATACAAATCACGTATCTTATTTATCCAACACAACTAATCACACGTGATTGCTCCTCAACTTGTTGACGCTGGATTAAAACAGGTACTTTTAAAAAGACTCATCGTTGCTCAACAATTCTAAAATGCAATCGCTTGTTAAAAACTGTTTTGCATCAGAAAGTGCTTTGAATGTTTTTTTTTTCTCAACTGGTAATAGAAGGAGCACTTCCCCGTTCACCATTCAAGTCCAAACGGCTGGTGCCTCGTCACTCACCACTTTACAATGTGAGCTGGAGGCAGTATACATTTAGAAAACAGACTTAACTGTTCGAAACCGGTATTTTTTTTATTTCATATTATTAGACACGTCTTACCTTGCTTCAAAGTAGCCTCTTGGCAAAATTCAACCATGGAAACATGGAGGCAATTATCTTTATAAAAACTTCAATAGGCGGGGAAACCTTACAATTTAAGAAATGAGCGCATGGAACTCATAGCCTGTAGGCCAATGCAGCAGCAAGCATTGAACTTCCATTACACTGGTATAGAGAGACAGGAAACACAGGGATAAATACACTGGTACAGAGAGACAGGAAACACAGGGATAAATACACTGGCACAGCGAGACCGGAAACACAGGGATAAATACACTGGTACAGAGAGACAGGAAACACAGGGATAAATACACTGGTACAGAGAGACAGGAAACACAGGGATAAATACACTGGCTCAAACACACAGGGATAAATACACTGGTACAGAGAGACCGGAAACACAGGGATAAATACACTGGTACAGAGAGACAGGAACACAGGGAAACACAGGGATAAATACACTGGTACAGAGACCGGAGATAAATACCTGGAAACACACAGGGATAAATACACTGGTACAGAGAGACCGGAAACACAGGGATAAATACACTGGTACAGAGAGACAGGAAACACAGGGATAAATACACTGGTACAGAGAGACAGGAAACACAGGGATAAATACACTGGTACAGAGAGACAGGAAACACAGGGATAAATACACTGGTACAGAGAGACAGGAAACACAGGGATAAATACACTGGTACAGAGAGACAGGAAACACAGGGATAAATACACTGGTACAGAGAGACAGGAAACACAGGGATAAATACACTGGTACAGAGAGACCGGAAACACAGGGATAAATACACTGGTACAGAGAGACAGGAAACACAGGGATAAATACACTGGTACAGCGAGACAGGAAACACAGGGATAAATACACTGGTACAGAGAGACAGGAAACACAGGGATAAATACATTGGTACAGAGAGACAGGAAACACAGGGATAAATACACTGGTACAGAGAGACAGGAAACACAGGGATAAATACACTGGTACAGCGAGACCGGAAACACAGGGATAAATACACTGGTACAGAGAGACAGGAAACACAGGGATAAATACACTGGCTCAGAGAGACAGGAAACACAGGGATAAATACACTGGTACAGAGAGACAGGAAACACAGGGATAAATACACTGGCACAGAGAGACAGGAAACACAGGGATAAATACACTGGTACAGAGAGACAGGAAACACAGGGATAAATACACTGGTACAGAGAGACAGGAAACACAGGGATAAATACACTGGTACAGAGAGACAGGAAACACGGGGATAAATACACTGGTACAGAGAGACAGGAAACAAAGGGATAAATACACTGGTACAGAGAGACAGGAAACACAGGGATAAATACACTGGTACAGAGAGACAGGAAACACAGGGATAAATACACTGGTACAGAGAGACAGGAAACACAGGGATAAATACACTGGTACAGCGAGACCATAATCACCATAATGTTAAGATACATCACCATAATGTTCTGTTAAGATACATCACCATAATGTTCTGTTAAGATACATCACCATAATGTTCTGTTAAGATACATCACCATAATGTTAAGATACATCACCATAATGTTAAGATACATCACTATAATGTTAAGATACATCACCATAATGTTCTGTTAAGATACATCACCATAATGTTCTGTTAAGATACATCACCATAATGTTCTGTTAAGATACATCACCATAATGTTAAGATACATCACCATAATGTTAAGATACATCACCATAATGTTCTGTTAAGATACATCACCATAATGTTCTGTTAAGATACATCACCATAATGTTCTGTTAAGATACATCACCATAATGTTAAGATACATCACCATAATGTTCTGTTAAGATACATCAACATAATTTTCTGTTAGATTCATCACCATAATGCTCTGTTAAGATACATCACCATAATGTTAAGATACATCACCATAATGTTCTGTTAAGATACATCAACATAATGTTCTGTTAAGATACATCACCATAATGTTCTGTTAAGATACATCACCATAATGTTAAGATACATCACCATAATGTTAAGATACATCACTATAATGTTAAGATACATCACCATAATGTTCTGTTAAGATACATCACCATAATGTTAAGATACACCACCATAATGTTAAGATACATCACTATAATGTTAAGATACATCACCATAATGTTCTGTTAAGATACATCACCATAATGTTCTGTTAGATACATCACCATAATGTTAAGATTCATCACCATAATGTTAAGATTCATCACCATAATGTTAAGATACATCACCATAATGTTCTGTTAAGATACATCACCATAATGTTCTGTTAAGATACATCACCATAATGTTCTGTTAAGATACATCACCATAATGTTCTGTTAAGATTCATCACCATAATGTTCTGTTAAGATAAATCACCATAATGTTAAGATACATCACACCATAATGTTCTGTTAAGATACATCACCATAATGTTAAGATACATCACCATGATGTTCTGTTAAGATACATCACCATAATGTTCTGTTAAGATACATCACCATAATGTTCTGTTAAGATACATCACTATAATGTTCTGTTAAAATTCATCACCATAATGTTCTGTTAGATACATCACCATAATGTTAAGATACATCATCATAATGTTCTGTTAAGATACATCACCATAATGTTCTGTTAAGATACATCACCATAATGTTAAGATACATCACCATAATGTTCTGTTAGATACATCACCATAATGTTAAGATACATCACCATAATGTTCTGTTAAGATACATCACCATAATGTTAAGATACATCACTATAATGTTAAGATACATCACCATAATGTTAAGATACATCACCATAATGTTCTGTTAAGATATATCACCATAATGTTAAGATACATCATCATAATGTTCTGTTAAGATACATCACCATAATGTTCTGTTAAGATACATCACCATAATGTTAAGATACATCACCGTAATGTTAAGATACATCACTATAATGTTAAGATACATCACCATAATGTTCTGTTAAGATACATCACCATAATGTTAAGATACATCACCATAATGTTAAGATACATCACTATAATGTCAAGATACATCACCATAATGTTAAGATACATCACCATAATGTTAAGATACATCACCATAATGTTAAGATACATCACCATAATGTTAAGATACATCACCATAATGTTAAGATACATCACTATAATGTCAAGATACATCACCATAATGTTAAGATACATCACCATAATGTTAAGATACATCACCATAATGTTAAGATACATCACCATAATGTTAAGATTCATCACCATAATGTTCTGTTAAGATACATCACCATAATGTTCTGTTAAGATACATCAAAATAATGTTAAGATACATCACTATAATGTTAAGATACATCACCATAATGTTCTGTTAAAATTCATCACCATAATGTTCTGTTAGATACATCACCATAATGTTAAGATACATCATCATAATGTTCTGTTAAGATACATCACCATAATGTTCTGTTAAGATACATCACCATAATGTTAAGATACATCACCATAATTTTCTGTTAGATACATCACCATAATGTTCTGTTAAGATACATCACCATAATGTTAAGATACATCACCATAATGTTAAGATACATCACCATAATGTTCTGTTAAGATACATCACCATAATGTTAAGATACATCACCATAATGTTCTGTTAAGATAAATCACCATAATGTTAAGATACATCACACCATAATGTTCTGTTAAGATACATCACCATAATGTTAAGATACATCACACCATAATGTTCTGTTAAGATACATCACCATAATGTTAAGATACATCACCATGATGTTCTGTTAAGATACATCACCATAATGTTCTGTTAAGATACATCACCATAATGTTCTGTTAAGATACATCACTATAATGTTAAGATACATCACCATGATGTTCTGTTAAGATACATCACCATAATGTTAAGATACATCACTATAATGTCAAGATACATCACCATAATGTTAAGATACATCACCATAATGTTAAGATACATCACCATAATGTTAAGATACATCACCATAATGTTAATATTCATCACCATAATGTTCTGTTAAGATACATCACCATAATGTTCTGTTAAGATACATCAAAATAATGTTAAGATACATCACTATAATGTTAAGATACATCACCATAATGTTCTGTTAAAATTCATCACCATAATGTTCTGTTAGATACATCACCATAATGTTAAGATACATCATCATAATGTTCTGTTAAGATACATCACCATAATGTTCTGTTAAGATACATCACCATAATGTTAAGATACATCACCATAATTTTCTGTTAGATACATCACCATAATGTTCTGTTAAGATACATCACCATAATGTTAAGATACATCACCATAATGTTAAGATACATCACCATAATGTTCTGTTAAGATACATCACCATAATGTTAAGATACATCACCATAATGTTCTGTTAAGATAAATCACCATAATGTTAAGATACATCACACCATAATGTTCTGTTAAGATACATCACCATAATGTTAAGATACATCACACCATAATGTTCTGTTAAGATACATCACCATAATGTTAAGATACATCACCATGATGTTCTGTTAAGATACATCACCATAATGTTCTGTTAAGATACATCACCATAATGTTCTGTTAAGATACATCACTATAATGTTAAGATACATCACCATGATGTTCTGTTAAGATACATCACCATAATGTTAAGATACATCACCATAATGTTAAGATACATCACTATAATGTCAAGATACATCACCATAATGTTCTGTTAAGATACATCACCATAATGTTCTGTTAAGATACATCACCATAATGTTAAGATACATCACCATAATGTTCTGTTAAGATACATCACCATAATGTTCTGTTAAGATACATCACCATAATGTTCTGTTAAGATACATCACCATAATGTTAAGATACATCACCATAATGTTCTGTTAAGATACATCACCATAATGTTCTGTTAGATACATCACCATAATGTTAAGATTCATCACCATAATGTTCTGTTAAGATACATCACCATAATGTTCTGTTAGATACATCACCATAATGTTAAGATTCATCACCATAATGTTCTGTTAAGATACATCACCATAATGTTCTGTTAGATACATCACCATGATGTTAAGATTCATCACCATAATGTTCTGTTAAGATACATCACCATAATGTTCTGTTAAGATACATCACCATAATGTTCTGTTAAGATTCATCACCATAATGTTCTGTTAGATACATCACCATCATGTACATGTTAAGATAAATGACCATAATGTTCTGCTAAGATACATCACACCATAATGTTCTGTTAAGATACATCACCATAATGTTCTGTTAAGATACATCACCATAATGTTCTGTTAAGATACATCACCATAATGTTCTGTTAAGATACATCACCAAAATGTTATGTTAAGATACATCACTATAATGTTAAGATACATCACCATAATGTTCTGTTAAGATACATCACCATAATGTTCTGTTAAAATTCATCACCATAATGTTCTGTTAGATACATCACCATAATGTTAAGATACATCATCATAATGTTCTGTTAAGATACATCACCATAATGTTCTGTTAAGATACATCACCATAATGTTCTGTTAAGATACATCACCATAATGTTCTGTTAAGATACATCACTATAATGTTCTGTTAAAATTCATCACCATAATGTTCTGTTAGATACATCACCATAATGTTAAGATACATCATCATAATGTTCTGTTAAGATACATCACCATAATGTTCTGTTAAGATACATCACCATAATGTTAAGATACATCACCATAATGTTCTGTTAAGATACATCAGCATAATGTTAAGATACATCACCATAATGTTCTGTTAAGATACATCACCATAATGTTAAGATACATCACCATAATGTTCTGTTAAGATACATCACCATAATGTTAAGATACATCACCATAATGTTCTGTTAAGATATATCACCATAATGTTAAGATACATCATCATAATGTTCTGTTAAGATACATCACCATAATGTTCTGTTAAGATACATCACCATAATGTTAAGATACATCACCGTAATGTTAAGATACATCACTATAATGTTAAGATACATCACCATAATGTTAAGATACATCACCATAATGTTAAGATACATCACTATAATGTCAAGATACATCACCATAATGTTAAGATACATCACCATAATGTTAAGATACATCACCATAATGTTAAGATACATCACCATAATGTCAAGATACATCACCATAATGTTAAGATACATCACCATAATGTTAAGATACATCACCATAATGTTAAGATACATCACCATAATGTTAAGATTCATCACCATAATGTTCTGTTAAGATACATCACCATAATGTTCTGTTAAGATACATCACCATAATGTTAAGATACATCACCATAATGTTCTGTTAAAATTCATCACCATAATGTTCTGTTAGATACATCACCATAATGTTAAGATACATCATCATAATGTTCTGTTAAGATACATCACCATAATGTTCTGTTAAGATACATCACCATAATGTTAAGATACATCACCATAATTTTCTGTTAGATACATCACCATAATGTTCTGTTAAGATACATCACCATAATGTTAAGATACATCACCATAATGTTAAGATACATCACCATAATGTTCTGTTAAGATACATCACCATAATGTTAAGATACATCACCATAATGTTCTGTTAAGATAAATCACCATAATGTTAAGATACATCACACCATAATGTTCTGTTAAGATACATCACCATAATGTTAAGATACATCACACCATAATGTTCTGTTAAGATACATCACCATAATGTTAAGATACATCACCATGATGTTCTGTTAAGATACATCACCATAATGTTCTGTTAAGATACATCACCATAATGTTCTGTTAAGATACATCACTATAATGTTAAGATACATCACCATGATGTTCTGTTAAGATACATCACCATAATGTTAAGATACATCACCATAATGTTAAGATACATCACTATAATGTCAAGATACATCACCATAATGTTCTGTTAGATGCATCACCATAATGTTCTGTTAAGATACATCACCATAATGTTAAGATACATCACCATAATGTTCTGTTAAGATACATCACCATAATGTTCTGTTAAGATACATCACCATAATGTTCTGTTACGATACATCACCATAATGTTAAGATACATCACCATAATGTTCTGTTAAGATACATCACCATAATGTTCTGTTAGATACATCACCATAATGTTAAGATTCATCACCATAATGTTCTGTTAAGATACATCACCATAATGTTCTGTTAGATACATCACCATAATGTTAAGATTCATCACCATAATGTTCTGTTAAGATACATCACCATAATGTTCTGTTAAGATACATCACCATAATGTTCTGTTAGATACATCACCATGATGTTAAGATTCATCACCATAATGTTCTGTTAAGATACATCACCATAATGTTCTGTTAAGATACATCACCATAATGTTCTGTTAAGATACATCACCATAATGTTCTGTTAAGATTCATCACCATAATGTTCTGTTAAGATAAATCACCATAATGTTCTGCTAAGATACATCACCATGATGTTCTGTTAAGATACATCACCATAATGTTAAGATACATCACCATAATGTTCTGTTAAGATACATCACCATAATGTTCTGTTAAGATACATCACCATAATGTTCTGTTAAGATACATCACCAAAATGTTATGTTAAGATACATCACTATAATGTTAAGATACATCACCATAATGTTCTGTTAAGATACATCACCATAATGTTCTGTTAAAATTCATCACCATAATGTTCTGTTAGATACATCACCATAATGTTAAGATACATCATCATAATGTTCTGTTAAGATACATCACCATAATGTTCTGTTAAGATACATCACTATAATGTTCTGTTAAAATTCATCACCATAATGTTCTGTTAGATACATCACCATAATGTTAAGATACATCACCATAATGTTCTGTTAAGATACATCACCATAATGTTAAGATACATCACTATAATGTTAAGATACATCACCATAATGTTAAGATACATCACCATAATGTTAAGATACATCACCATAATGTTAAGATACATCACCATAATGTTAAGATACATCACCATAATGTTAAGATACATCACCATAATGTTAAGATACATCACCATAATGTTAAGATACATCACCATAATGTTAAGATACATCACCATAATGTTAAGATTCATCACCATAATGTTAAGATACATCACCATAATGTTCTGTTAAGATACATCACCATAATGTTAAGATACATCACTATAATGTTAAGATACATCACTATAATGTTCTGTTAAAATTCATCACCATAATGTTCTGCTAAGATACATCACCATAATGTTAAGATACATCATCATAATGTTCTGTTAAGATACATTACCATAATGTTCTGTTAAGATACATCACCATAATGTTCTGATAAGATACATCACCATAATGTTCTGATAAGATACATCACCATAATGTTAAGATACATCACCATAATGTTCTGTTAAGATACATCACCATAATGTTCTGTTAAGATACATCACCATAATGTTCTGTTAGATACATCACCATAATGTTCTGTTAGATACATCACCATAATGTTCTGTTAAGATACATCACCATAATGTTCTGTTAAGATACATCACCATAATGTTCTGTTAAGATACATCACCATAATGTTCTGTTAGATACATCACCATAATGTTCTGTTAGATACATCACCATAATGTTCTGTTAAGATACATCACCATAATGTTAAGATACATCACCATAATGTTAAGATACATCACCATAATGTTAAGATACATCACCATAATGTTAAGATACATCACCATAATGTTAAGATACATCACCATAATGTTCTGTTAAGATACATCACCATAATGTTAAGATACATCACCATAATGTTCTGTTAAGATACATTACCATAATGTTCTGTTAAGATACATCACCATAATGTTCTGTTAGATACATCACCATAATGTTATGTTAAGATACATCACCATAATGTTCTGTTAAGATACATCACCATAATGTTAAGATACATCACCATAATGTTCTGTTAAGATACATCACCATAATGTTCTGTTAAGATACATCACTATAATGTTCTGTTAAAATTCATCACCATAATGTTCTGTTAGATACATCACCATAATGTTAAGATACATCATCATAATGTTCTGTTAAGATACATTACCATAATGTTCTGTTAAGATACATCACTATAATGTTAAGATACATCACCATAATGTTCTGTTAAGATACATCACCATAATGTTCTGTTAAGATACATCACCATAATGTTCTGTTAAGATACATCACTATAATGTTCTGTTAAAATTCATCACCATGATGTTCTGTTAGATACATCACCATAATGTTAAGATACATCATCATAATGTTCTGTTAAGATACATTACCATAATGTTCTGTTAAGATACATCACCATAATGTTAAGATACATCACTATAATGTTAAGATACATCACCATAATGTTCTGTTAAGATACATCACCATAATGTTAAGATACATCACCATAATGTTCTGTTAAGATACATCACCATAATGTTAAGATACATCACTATAATGTTAAGATACATCACCATAATGTTAAGATACATCACTATAATGTTCTGTTAAAATTCATCACCATAATGTTCTGTTAGATACATCACCATAATGTTAAGATACATCATCATAATGTTCTGTTAAGATACATCACCATAATGTTCTGTTAAGATACATCACTATAATGTTAAGATACATCACCATAATGTTCTGTTAAGATACATCACCATAATGTTCTGTTAAGATACATCACCATAATGTTCTGTTAAGATACATCACCATAATGTTCTGTTAAGATACATCACCATAATGTTCTGTTAAGATACATCACCATAATGTTAAGATACATCACCATAATGTTAAGATACATTACCATAATGTTCTGTTAAGATACATCACCATAATGTTAAGATACATCACTATAATGTTAAGATACATCACCATAATGTTCTGTTAAGATACATCACCATAATGTTAAGATACATCACTATAATGTTAAGATACATCACCATAATGTTCTGATAAGATACATCACCATAATGTTAAGATACATCACCATAATGTTCTGTTAAGATACATCACCATAATGTTCTGTTAAGATACATCACCATAATGTTCTGTTAAGATACATCACCATAATGTTAAGATACATCACCATAATGTTCTGTTAAGATACATCACCATAATGTTAAGATACATCACCATAATGTTAAGATACATCACCATAATGTTAAGATACATCACCATAATGTTCTGTTAAGATACATCACCATAATGTTCTGTTAAGATACATCACCATAATGTTCTGTTAAGATTCATCACCATAATGTTAAGATACATCACCATAATGTTAAGATACATCACCATAATGTTCTGTTAAGATACATCACCATAATGTTCTGTTAGATACATCACCATAATGTTCAGATACATCACCATAATGTTAAGATACATCACCATAATGTTCTGTTAAGATACATCACCATAATGTTAAGATACATCACCATAATGTTCTGTTAAGATACATCACCATAATGTTAAGATACATCACCATAATGTTCTGTTAGATACATCACCATAATGTTCTGTTAAGATACATCACCATAATGTTCTGTTAAGATACATCACCATAATGTAAAGATATATCACCATAATGTTCTGATAAGATACATCACCATAATGTTCTGTTAAGATAAATCACCATAATGTTCTGATAAGATATATCACCATAATGTTCTGTTAGATACATCACCATAATGTTAAGATACATCACCATAATGTTCTGTTAAGATACATCACCATAATGTTCTGTTAAGATACATCACCATAATGTTCTGTTAAGATACATCACCATAATGTTCTGTTAAGATACATCACCATAATGTTCTGTTAAGATACATCACCATAATGTTAAGATACATCACCATAATGTTAAGATACATCACCATAATGTTCTGTTAGATACATCACCATAATGTTCTGTTAAGATACATCACCATAATGTTCTGATAAGATACATCACCATAATGTTAAGATACATCACCATAATGTAAAGATATATCACCATAATGTTCTGATAAGATACATCACCATAATGTTCTGTTAAGATATATCACCATAATGTTCTGATAAGATATATCACCATAATGTTCTGTTAGATACATCACCATAATGTTAAGATACATCACCATAATGTTCTGTTAAGATACATCACCATAATGTTCTGTTAAGATACATCACCATAATGTTCTGTTAAGATACATCACCATAATGTTCTGTTAAGATACATCACCATAATGTTCTGTTAAGATTCATCACCATAATGTTCTGTTAAGATAAATCACCATAATGTTCTGATAAGATACATCACCATAATGTTCTGTTAAGATAAATCACCATAATGTTAAGATAGATACATCACCATAATGTTCTGTTAAGATACATCACCATAATGTTCTGTTAAGATACATCACCATAATGTTCTGTTAAGATACATCACTATAATGTTCTGTTAAGATACATCACCATAATGTTCTGTTAAGATAAATCACCATAATGTTCTGTTAGATACATCACCATAATGTTCTGTTAGATACATCACCATAATGTTAAGATACATCACCATAATGTTAAGATACATCACCATAATGTTCTGTTAAGATACATCACCATAATGTTCTGTTAAGATACATCACCATAATATTAAGATACATCACCATAATGTTCTGATAAGATACATCACCATAATGTTAAGATACATCACCATAATGTTCTGTTAAGATACATCACCATAATGTTAAGATACATCACCATAATGTTCTGTTAGATACATCACCATAATGTTCTGTTAAGATACATCACCATAATGTTCTGTTAAGATACATCACCATAATGTTCTGTTAAGATACATCACTATAATGTTAAGATACATCACCATAATGTTCTGTTAAGATACATCACCATAATGTTATGTTAGATACATCACCATAATGTTCTGTTAAGATACATCACCATAATGTTCTGTTAAGATACATCACCATAATGTTAAGATACATCACCATAATGTTCTGTTAAGATACATCACCATAATGTTCTGTTAAGATACATCACCATAATGTTCTGTTAAGATACATCACCATAATGTTCTGTTAAGATTCATCACCATAATGTTCTGTTAAGATACATCACCATAATGTTCTGTTAAGATTCATCACCATAATGTTCTGTTAAGATAAATCACCATAATGTTCTGATAAGATACATCACCATAATGTTCTGTTAAGATAAATCACCATAATGTTAAGATAGATACATCACCATAATGTTCTGTTAGATACATCACCATAATGTTAAGATACATCACCATAATGTTCTGTTAAGATACATCACTATAATGTTAAGATACATCACCATAATGTTCTGTTAAGATACATCACCATAATGTTCTGTTAAGATACATCACCATAATGTTCTGTTAAGATACATCACCATAATGTTAAGATACATCACCATAATGTTCTGTTAGATACATCACCATCATGTACATGTTAAGATACATCACCATAATGTTCTGTTAGATACATCACCATAATGTTCTGTTAAGATACATCACCATAATGTTAAGATACATCACCATAATGTTCTGTTAGATACATCACCATCATGTACATGTTAAGATACATCACCATAATGTTCTGTTAAGATACATCACCATAATGTTCTGTTAAGATACATCACTATAATGTTCTGTTAAGATACATCACCATAATGTTCTGTTAAGATACATCACCATAATGTTCTGTTAAGATACATCACTATAATGTTCTGTTAAGATACATCACCATAATGTTCTGTTAAGATACATCACCATAATGTTCTGTTAGATACATCACCATAATGTTAAGATACATCACCATAATGTTAAGATGCATCACCATAATGTTCTGTTAAGATACATCACCATAATGTTAAGATACATCACCATAATGTTCTGTTAAGATACATCACCATAATGTTAAGATACATCACCATAATGTTCTGTTAGATACATCACCATAATGTTCTGTTAAGATACATCACCATAATGTTAAGATACATCACCATAATGTTAAGATTCATCACCATAATGTTCTGTTAAGATACATCACCATAATGTTCTGTTAAGATACATCACCATAATGTTAAGATACATCACCATAATGTTCTGTTAAGATACATCACCATAATGTTAAGATACATCACCATAATGTTAAGATTCATCACCATAATGTTCTGTTAAGATACATCACCATAATGTTCTGTTAAGATACATCACCATAATGTTCTGTTAAGATTCATCACCATAATGTTCTGTTAAGATAAATCACCATAATGTTCTGCTAAGATACATCACACCATAATGTTCTGTTAAGATACATCACCATAATGTTAAGATTCATCACCATAATGTTCTGTTAAGATACATCACCATAATGTTCTGCTAAGATACATCACCATAATGTTCTGTTAAGATACATCACTATAATGTTCTGTTAAAATTCATCACCATAATGTTCTGCTAGATACATCACCATAATGTTCTGTTAAGATACATCACTATAATGTTCTGTTAAAATTCATCACCATAATGTTCTGTTAGATACATCACCATAATGTTAAGATACATCACCATAATGTTAAGATACATCACCATAATGTTAAGATACATCACCATAATGTTCTGTTAAGATACATCACCATAATGTTCTGTTAAGATACATCACCATAATTTTCTGTTAGATACATCACCATAATGTTCTGTTAGATACATCACCATAATGTTCTGTTAAGATTCATCACCATAATGTTCTGTTAAGATAAATCACCATAATGTTCTGATAAGATACATCACCATAATGTTCTGTTAAGATAAATCACCATAATGTTAAGATAGATACATCACCATAATGTTCTGTTAGATACATCACCATAATGTTAAGATACATCACCATAATGTTCTGTTAAGATACATCACCATAATGTTCTGTTAAGATACATCACCATAATGTTCTGTTAAGATACATCACTATAATGTTCTGTTAAGATACATCACCATAATGTTCTGTTAAGATACATCACCATAATGTTCTGTTAAGATACATCACCATAATGTTCTGTTAGATACATCACCATAATGTTCTGTTAGATACATCACCATAATGTTCTGTTAGATACATCACCATAATGTTCTGTTAAGATACATCACCATAATGTTCTGTTAAGATACATCACCATAATATTAAGATACATCACCATAATGTTCTGATAAGATACATCACCATAATGTTAAGATACATCACCATAATGTTCTGTTAAGATACATCACCATAATGTTCTGTTAGATACATCACCATAATGTTCTGTTAAGATACATCACCATAATGTTCTGTTAAGATACATCACCATAATGTTAAGATACATCACCATAATGTTCTGTTAAGATACATCACCATAATGTTCTGTTAAGATACATCACCATAATATTAAGATACATCACCATAATGTTCTGATAAGATACATCACCATAATGTTAAGATACATCACCATAATGTTCTGTTAAGATACATCACCATAATGTTAAGATACATCACCATAATGTTCTGTTAGATACATCACCATAATGTTCTGTTAAGATACATCACCATAATGTTCTGTTAAGATACATCACCATAATGTTCTGTTAAGATACATCACCATAATGTTAAGATACATCACCATAATGTTCTGATAAGATACATCACCATAATGTTATGTTAGATACATCACCATAATGTTCTGTTAAGATACATCACCATAATGTTCTGTTAAGATACATCACCATAATGTTCTGTTAAGATACATCACCATAATGTTAAGATACATCACCATAATGTTCTGTTAAGATACATCACCATAATGTTCTGTTAAGATACATCACCATAATGTTCTGTTAAGATACATCACCATAATGTTCTGTTAGATACATCACCATAATGTTCTGTTAAGATTCATCACCATAATGTTCTGTTAAGATAAATCACCATAATGTTCTGATAAGATACATCACCATAATGTTCTGTTAAGATAAATCACCATAATGTTAAGATAAGATACATCACCATAATGTTCTGTTAGATACATCACCATAATGTTAAGATACATCACCATAATGTTCTGTTAAGATACATCACCATAATGTTCTGTTAAGATACATCACCATAATGTTCTGTTAAGATTCATCACCATAATGTTCTGTTAAGATAAATCACCATAATGTTAAGATACATCACCATAATGTTCTGTTAGATACATCACCATCATGTACATGTTAAGATACATGACCATAATGTTCTGTTAAGATACATCACCATAATGTTCTGTTAAGATACATCACCATAATGTTAAGATACATCACCATAATGTTCTGTTAGATACATCACCATCATGTACATGTTAAGATAAATGACCATAATGTTCTGCTAAGATACATCACACCATAATGTTCTGTTAAGATACATCACCATAATGTTCTGTTAAGATACATCACCATAATGTTCTGTTAAGATACATCACCATAATGTTCTGTTAAGATACATCACCATAATGTTAAGATACATCACCATAATGTTCTGTTAAGATACATCACCATAATGTTCTGTTAAGATACATCACCATAATGTTAAGATACATCACCATAATGTTCTGTTAGATACATCACCATAATGTACATGTTAAGATACATCACCATAATGTTCTGTTAAGATTCATCACCATAATGTTCTGTTAAGATAAATCACCATAATGTTAAGATACATCACCATAATGTTCTGTTAGATACATCACCATCATGTACATGTTAAGATAAATGACCATAATGTTCTGCTAAGATACATCACACCATAATGTTCTGTTAAGATACATCACCATAATGTTCTGTTAAGATACATCACCATAATGTTCTGTTAAGATACATCACCATAATGTTCTGTTAAGATACATCACCATAATGTTAAGATACATCACCATAATGTTCTGTTAAGATACATCACCATAATGTTCTGTTAAGATACATCACCATAATGTTAAGATACATCACCATAATGTTAAGATACATCACCATAATGTTCTGTTAAGATACATCACCATAATGTTAAGATACATCACCATAATGTTCTGTTAAGATACATCACCATAATGTTAAGATACATCACCATAATGTTCTGTTAGATACATCACCATAATGTTCTGTTCACCATAATGATACATCACCATAATGTTCTGTTAGATACATCACCATAATGTTCTGTTAAGATACATCACCATAATGTTCTGTTAAGATACATCACCATAATGTTAAGATACATCACCATAATGTTCTGATACATCACCATAATGTTAAGATACATCACCATAATGTTCTGTTAGATACATCACCATAATGTTCTGTTAAGATACATCACCATAATGTTCTGTTAAGATACATCACCATAATGTTCTGTTAAGATTCATCACCATAATGTTCTGTTAAGATAAATCACCATAATGTTCTGCTAAGATACATCACCATAATGTTATGTTAAGATACATCACCATAATGTTCTGTTAAGATTCATCACCATAATGTTAAGATACATCACCATAATGTTAAGATACATCACCATAATGTTCTGTTAAGATACATCACCATAATGTTCTGTTAAGATACATCACCATCATTTTCTGTTAGATACATCACCATAATGTTATGTTAAGATACATCACCATAATGTTATGTTAAGATACATCACCATCATTTTCTGTTAGATACATCACCATAATGTTAAGATACATCACCATAATGTTAAGATACATCACCATAATGTTAAGATACATCACCATAATGTTCTGTTAAGATACATCACCATAATGTTCTGTTAAGATACATCACCATCATTTTCTGTTAGATACATCACCATAATGTTATGTTAAGATACATCACCATAATGTTCTGTTAAGATTCATCACCATAATGTTAAGATACATCACCATAATGTTAAGATACATCACCATAATGTTCTGTTAAGATACATCACCATAATGTTCTGTTAAGATACATCACCATCATTTTCTGTTAAGATACATCACCATAATGTAAAGATATATCACCATAATGTTCTGATAGATACATCACCATAATGTTCTGTTAAGATAAATCACCATAATGTTCTGATAAGATATATCACCATAATGTTCTGTTAGATACATCACCATAATGTTAAGATACATCACCATAATGTTCTGTTACATCACCATAATGTTCTGTTAGATACATCACCATAATTTTCTGTTAGATACATCACCATAATGTTCTGTTAGATACATCACCATAATGTTAAGATACATCACCATAATGTTCTGTTAAGATACATCACCATAATGTTAAGATACATCACCATAATGTTCTGATAAGATACATCACCATAATGTTCTGTTAGATACATCACCATAATGTTCTGTTAAGATACATCACCATAATGTTCTGTTAAGATACATCACCATAATGTAAAGATATATCACCATAATGTTCTGATAAGATACATCACCATAATGTTCTGTTAGATACATCACCATAATGTTAAGATACATCACCATAATGTTCTGTTAGATACATCACCATAATGTTAAGATACATCACCATAATGTTCTGTTAAGATACATCACCATAATGTTCTGTTAAGATACATCACCATAATGTTCTGTTAAGATACATCACCATAATGTTCTGTTAAGATACATCACCATAATGTTCTGTTAAGATACATCACCATAATGTTCATCACCATAATGTTCTGTTAAGATACATCACCATAATGTTCTGTTAGATACATCACCATAATGTTCTGTTAGATACATCACCATAATGTTCTGTTAAGATACATCACCATAATGTTAAGATACATCACCATAATGTAAAGATATATCACCATAATGTTCTGATAAGATACATCACCATAATGTTCTGTTAAGATACATCACCATAATGTTCTGAAAGATATATCACCATAATGTTCTGTTAAGATACATCACCATAATGTTAAGATTCACCATAATGTTCTGTTAAGATACATCACCATAATGTTCTGATAAGATACATCACCATAATGTTCTGATAAGATACATCACCATAATGTTAAGATACATCACCATAATGTTCTGTTAAGATACATCACCATAATGTTCTGTTAAGATACATCACCATAATGTTCTGTTAAGATTCATCACCATAATGTTCTGTTAAGATAAATCACCATAATGTTAAGATACATCACCATAATGTTCTGTTAGATACATCACCATCATGTACATGTTAAGATAAATGACCATAATGTTCTGCTAAGATACATCACACCATAATGTTCTGTTAAGATACATCACCATAATGTTCTGTTAAGATACATCACCATAATGTTCTGTTAAGATACATCACCATAATGTTCTGTTAAGATACATCACCATAATGTTCTGTTAAGATACATCACCATAATGTTCTGTTAGATACATCACCATAATGTTCTGTTAGATACATCACCATAATGTTCTGTTAGATACATCACCATAATGTTAAGATACATCACCATAATGTTCTGTTAAGATACATCACCATAATGTTCTGTTAAGATACATCACCATAATATTAAGATACATCACCATAATGTTCTGATAAGATACATCACCATAATGTTAAGATACATCACCATAATGTTCTGTTAAGATACATCACCATAATGTTAAGATACATCACCATAATGTTCTGTTAGATACATCACCATAATTTTCTGTTAAGATACATCACCATAATGTTCTGTTAAGATACATCACCATAATGTTCTGTTAAGATACATCACCATAATGTTCTGATAAGATACATCACCATAATGTTCTGTTAGATACATCACCATAATGTTAAGATACATCACCATAATGTTCTGTTAAGATACATCACCATAATGTTCTGTTAAGATACATCACCATAATGTTCTGTTAAGATACATCACCATAATGTTCTGTTAAGATACATCACCATAATGTTCTGTTAAGATACATCACCATAATGTTCTGTTGAGATACATCACCATAATGTTCTGTTAAGATACATCACCATAATGTTCTGTTAGATACATCACCATAATGTTCTGTTAAGATTCATCACCATAATGTTCTGTTAAGATAAATCACCATAATGTTCTGATAAGATACATCACCATAATGTTCTGTTAAGATAAATCACCATAATGTTAAGATACATCACCATAATGTTAAGATACATCACCATAATGTTCTGTTAAGATACATCACTATAATGTTAAGATACATCACCATAATGTTCTGTTAAGATACATCACCATAATGTTCTGTTAAGATACATCACCATAATGTTCTGTTAAGATACATCACCATAATGTTAAGATACATCACCATAATGTTCTGTTAGATACATCACCATCATGTACATGTTAAGATACATCACCATAATGTTCTGTTAGATACATCACCATAATGTTCTGTTAAGATACATCACCATAATGTTAAGATACATCACCATAATGTTCTGTTAGATACATCACCATCATGTACATGTTAAGATACATCACCATAATGTTCTGTTAAGATACATCACCATAATGTTCTGTTAAGATACATCACTATAATGTTCTGTTAAGATACATCACCATAATGTTCTGTTAAGATACATCACCATAATGTTCTGTTAGATACATCACCATAATGTTAAGATACATCACCATAATGTTAAGATGCATCACCATAATGTTCTGTTAAGATACATCACCATAATGTTAAGATACATCACCATAATGTTAAGATACATCACCATAATGTTAAGATACATCACCATAATGTTCTGTTAAGATACATCACCATAATGTTCTGTTATACATCACCATAATGTTCTGTTAAGATACATCACCATAATGTTAAGATACATCACCATAATGTTCTGTTAAGATACATCACCATAATGTTCTGTTAAGATACATCACCATAATGTTCTGTTAAGATACATCACCATAATGTTCTGTTAAGATACATCACCATAATGTTCTGTTAAGATACATCACCATAATGTTAAGATACATCACCATAATGTTCTGTTAAGATACATCACCATAATGTTAAGATACATCACCATAATGTTCTGTTAGATACATCACCATAATGTTCTGTTAAGATACATCACCATAATGTTCTGTTAAGATACATCACCATAATGTTCTGTTAAGATACATCACCATAATGTTCTGTTAAGATAAATCACCATAATGTTCTGCTAAGATACATCACACATAATGTTCTGTTAAGATACATCACCATAATGTTAAGATTCATCACCATAATGTTCTGTTAAGATACATCACCATAATGTTAAGATACATCACCATAATGTTCTGTTAAGATACATCACCATAATGTTCTGTTAAGATACATCACCATAATGTTCTGTAAGATACATCACCATAATGTTCTGTTAAGATACATCACTATAATGTTCTGTTAAGATACATCACCATAATGTTCTGTTAGATACATCACCATAATGTTAAGATACATCACCATAATGTTAAGATACATCACCATAATGTTAAGATACATCACCATAATGTTCTGTTAAGATACATCACCATAATGTTAAGATACATCACCATAATGTTCTGTTAGATACATCACCATAATGTTAAGATACATCACCATAATGTTAAGATTCATCACCATAATGTTCTGTTAAGATACATCACCATAATGTTCTGTTAAGATACATCACCATAATGTTCTTAAGATACATCACCATAATGTTCTGTTAAGATAAATCACCATAATGTTCTGTTAAGATACATCACCATAATGTTCTGTTAAGATACATCACCATAATGTTAAGATTCATCACCATAATGTTCTGTTAAGATACATCACCATAATGTTAAGATACATCACCATAATGTTCTGTTAAGATTCATCACCATAATGTTCTGTTAAGATACATCACCATAATGTTCTGCTAAGATACATCACCATAATGTTCTGTTAAGATACATCACTATAATGTTCTGTTAAAATTCATCACCATAATGTTCTGTTAGATACATCACCATAATGTTAAGATACATCATCATAATGTTCTGTTAAGATACATCACCATAATGTTAAGATACATCACCATAATATTAAGATACATCACCATAATGTTAAGATACATCACCATAATGTTATACATCACCATAATGTTAAGATACATCACCATAATGTTCTGTTAAGATACATCACCATAATGTTCTGTTAAGATACATCACCATAATGTTCTGTTAAGATACATCACCATAATGTTCTGTTAAGATACATCACCATAATGTTAAGATACATCACCATAATGTTCTGTTAAGATACATCACTATAATGTTAAGATACATCACCATAATGTTAAGATACATCACCATAATGTTAAGATACATCACCATAATGTTAAGATACATCACCATAATGTTCTGTTAAGATACATCACCATAATGTTCTGTTAAGATACATCACCATAATGTTCTGTTAAGATACATCACACCATAATGTTCTGTTAAGATACATCACCATAATGTTAAGATACATCACTATAATGTTAAGATACATCACCATAATGTTCTGTTAAGATACATCACCATAATGTTCTGTTAAGATACATCACTATAATGTTAAGATACATCACCATAATGTTCTGTTAAGACACATCACCATAATGTTCTGTTAAGATACATCACCATAATGTTCTGTTAAGATACATCACCATAATGTTCTGTTAAGATACATCACCATAATGTTCTGTTAAGATACATCACTATAATGTTAAGATACATCACCATAATGTTCTGTTAAGATACATCACTATAATGTTAAGATACATCACCATAATGTTCTGTTAAGATACATCACCATAATGTTAAGATACATCACCATAATGTTCTGTTAAGATACATCACCATAATGTTCTGTTAAGATACATCACTATAATGTTAAGATACATCACCATAATGTTCTGTTAAGATACATCACTATAATGTTAAGATACATCACCATAATGTTCTGTTAAGATACATCACCATAATGTTAAGATACATCACCATAATGTTCTGTTAAGATACATCACTATAATGTTAAGATACATCACCATAATGTTCTGTTAAGATACATCACCATAATGTTCTGTTAAGATACATCACTATAATGTTCTGTTAAGATACATCACCATAATGTTCTGTTAAGATACATCACTATAATGTTAAGATACATCACCATAATGTTCTGTTAAGATACATCACCATAATGTTCTGTTAAGATACATCACTATAATGTTAAGATACATCACCATAATGTTCTGTTAAGATACATCACCATAATGTTCTGTTAAGATACATCACTATAATGTTCTGTTAAGATACATCACCATAATGTTCTGTTAAGATACATCACCATAATGTTCTGTTAAGATACATCACTATAATGTTCTGTTAAAATTCTTCACCATAATGTTCTGTTAAGATACATCACCATAATGTTCTGTTAAGATACATCACCATAATGTTCTGTTAAGATACATCACCATAATGTTAAGATACATCACCATAATGTTCTGTTAGATACATCACCATAATGTTCTGTTAAGATACATCACCATAATGTTCTGTTAAGATACATCACCATAATGTTCTGTTAAGATACATCACCATAATGTTCTGTTAAGATACATCACCATAATGTTCTGTTAAGATACATCACCATAATGTTCTGTTAAGATACATCACCATAATGTTCTGTTAAGATACATCACCATAATGTTAAGATTCATCACCATAATGTTAAGATACATCACTATAATGTTCTGTTAAGATACATCACCATAATGTTCTGTTAAGATACATCACCATAATGTTCTGTTAAGATACATCACCATAATGTTAAGATTCATCACCATAATGTTAAGATACATCACCATAATGTTCTGTTAAGATACATCACCATAATGTTCTGTTAAGATACATCACCATAATGTTAAGATACATCACCATAATGTTAAGATACATCACCATAATGATAAGATACATCACCATAATGCTCTGTTAAGATACATCACCATAATGTTCTGTTAAGATACATCACTATAATGTTAAGATACATCACCATAATGTTAAGATACATCACCATAATGTTCTGTTAAGATACATCACCATAATGTTAAGATACATCACCATAATGTTAAGATACATCACCATAATGTTCTGTTAAGATACATCACCATAATGTTAAGATACATCACCATAATGTTAAGATACATCACCATAATGTTAAGATACATCACCATAATGTTAAGATACATCACCATAATGTTCTGTTAGATACATCACCATAATGTTCTGTTAGATACATCACCATAATGTTCTGTTAAGATACATCACCATAATGTTCTGTTAAGATACATCACCATAATGTTCTGTTAAGATACATCACCATAATGTTCTGTTAAGATACATCACCATAATGTTCTGTTAAGATACATCACCATAATGTTCTGTTAAGATACATCACCATAATGTTCTGTTAAGATACATCACCATAATGTTCTGTTAAGATACATCACCATAATGTTCTGTTAAGATACATCACCATAATGTTCTGTTAAGATACATCACCATAATGTTAAGATACATCACCATAATGTTAAGATACATCACCATAATGTTAAGATACATCACCATAATGTTAAGATACATCACCATAATGTTAAGATACATCACTATAATGTTAAGATACATCACCATAATGTTCTGTTAAGATACATCACTATAATGTTAAGATACATCACCATAATGTTCTGTTAAGATACATCACTATAATGTTAAGATACATCACCATAATGTTCTGTTAAGATACATCACTATAATGTTAAGATACATCACCATAATGTTCTGTTAAGATACATCACTATAATGTTAAGATACATCACCATAATGTTCTGTTAAGATACATCACCATAATGTTAAGATACATCACCATAATGTTCTGTTAAGATACATCACCATAATGTTCTGTTAAGATACATCACCATAATGTTCTGTTAAGATACATCACCATAATGTTCTGTTAAGATACATCACCATAATGTTCTGTTAAGATACATCACCATAATGTTCTGTTAGATACATCACCATAATGTTCTGTTAAGATACATCACCATAATGTTAAGATACATCACCATAATGTTCTGTTAGATACATCACCATAATGTTCTGTTAAGATACATCACCATAATGTTCTGTTAAGATACATCACCATAATGTTAAGATACATCACCATAATGTTAAGATTAATCACCATAATGTCAAGATTCATCACCATAATGTTAAGATACATCACCATAATGTTCTGTTAAGATACATCACACCATAATGTTCTGTTAAGATACATCACCATAATGTTAAGATACATCACTATAATGTTAAGATACATCACCATAATGTTCTGTTAAGATACATCACCATAATGTTCTGTTAAGATACATCACCATAATGTTAAGATACATCACCATAGTGTTAAGATACATCACTATAATGTTAAGATACATCACCATAATGTTCTGTTAAGATACATCACCATAATGTTAAGATACATCACCATGATGTTCTGTTAAGATACATCACCATAATGTTCTGTTAAGATACATCACCATAATGTTAAGATACATCACCATAATGTTAAGATACATCACCATAATGTTCTGTTAAGATACATCACCATAATGTTAAGATACATCACCATAATGTTCTGTTAAGATACATCACCATAATGTTCTGGTAAGATACATCACCATAATGTCATCTAGTCTGTCTGCCTCCTCAGTGAGAGACCACTCATCTAGTTTGTCTGCCTCCTCAGTGAGAGACCATTCATCTAGTCTGTCTGCCTCCCCAGTGAGAGACCATTCATCTAGTCTGTCTGCCTCCCCAGTGAGAGACCACTCACCTAGTCCGTCTGCCTCCCCAGTGAGAGACCACTCACCTAGTCCGTCTGCCTCCCCAGTGAGAGACCACTCATCTAGTTTGTCTGCCTCCCCAGTGAGAGACCACTCATCTAGTCCGTCTGCCTCCCCAGTGAGAGACCACTCACCTAGTCCGTCTGCCTCCCCAGTGAGAGACCACTCATCTAGTTTGTCTGCCTCCCCAGTGAGAGACCACTCACCTAGTCCGTCTGCCTCCCCAGTGAGAGACCACTCACCTAGTCCGTCTGCCTCCCCAGTGAGAGACCACTCATCTAGTTTGTCTGCCTCCCCAGTGAGAGACCACTCATCTAGTCCGTCTGCCTCCTCAGTGAGAGACCACTCATCTCGTCTGTCTGCCTCCTCAGTGAGACCACTCATCTCGTCTGTCTGCCTCCTCAGTGAGAGACCACTCATCTAGTCTGTCTGCCTCCCCAGTGAGAGACCACTCACCTAGTCTGTCTGCCTCCCCAGTGAGAGACCACTCACCTAGTCTGTCTGCCTCCTCAGTGAGAGACCACTCACCTAGTCTGTCTGCCTCCTCAGTGAGAGACCACTCATCTAGTCTGTCTGCCTCCTCAGTGAGAGACCACTCATCTAGTCTGTCTGCCTCCTCAGTGAGACCACTCAACTAGTCTGTCAGCCTCCTCAGTGAGAGACCACTCATCTAGTATGTCTGCCTCCTCAGTGAGAGACCACTCATCTAGTTTGTCTGCCTCCCCAGTGAGAGACCACTCACCTAGTATGTCTGCCTCCTCAGTGAGACCACTCATCTAGTCTGTCTGCCTCCTCAGTGAGAGACCACTCATCTAGTTTGTCTGCCTCCCCAGTGAGAGACCACTCACCTAGTATGTCTGCCTCCTCAGTGAGAGACCACTCATCTAGTCTGTCTGCCTCCTCAGTGAGAGACCAGTCACCTAGTTTGTCTGCCTCCCCAGTGAGAGACCACTCACCTAGTATGTCTGCCTCCTCAGTGAGAGACCACTCATCTAGTTTGTCTGCCTCCCCAGTGAGAGACCACTCACCTAGTTTGTCTGCCTCCCCAGTGTGAGACCACTCACCTAGTTTGTCTGCCTCCCCAGTGAGAGACCACTCACCAAGTTTGTCTGCCTCCCCAGTGAGAGACCACTCACCTAGTATGTCTGCCTCCTCAGTGAGAGACCACTCACCTAGTCTGTCTGCCTCCCCAGTGAGAGACCACTCATCTCGTCTGTCTCGTCCTCAGTGAGACCACTCATCTAGTCTGTCTGCCTCCTCAGTGAGAGACCACTCATCAGTCTGTCTGCCTCCCCAGTGTGAGACCACTCATCTAGTCTGTCTGCCTCCTCAGTGAGAGACCACTCATCTAGTCTGTCTGCCTCCTCAGTGAGAGACCACTCATCAGTCTGTCTGCCTCCCCAGTGTGAGACCACTCATCTAGTCTGTCTGCCTCCTCAGTGAGAGACCACTCATCTAGTTTGTCTGCCTCCTCAGTGAGAGACCACTCATCTAGTTTGTCTGCCTCCTCAGTGAGAGACCACTCATCTAGTCTGTCTGCCTCCTCAGTGAGACCACTCATCTAGTCTGTCTGCCTCCTCAGTGAGACCACTCATCTAGTCTGTCTGCCTCCTCAGTGAGACCACTCATCTAGTCTGTCTGCCTCCTCAGTGAGACCACTCATCTAGTCTGTCTCGTCCTCAGTGAGAGACCACTCATCTAGTCTGTCTGCCTCCTCAGTGAGAGACCACTCATCTAGTCTGTCTGCCTCCTCAGTGAGACCACTCATCTATTCTGTCTCGTCCTCAGTGAGAGACCACTCATCTAGTCTGTCTGCCTCCTCAGTGAGAGACCACTCATCTAGTCTGTCTGCCTCCTCAGTGAGAGACCACTCATCTAGTCTGTCTGCCTCCTCAGTGAGACCACTCATCTAGTCTGTCTCGTCCTCAGTGAGAGACCACTCATCTAGTCTGTCTGCCTCCTCAGTGAGACCACTCATCTAGTCTGTCTCGTCCTCAGTGAGAGACCACTCATCTAGTCTGTCTGCCTCCTCAGTGAGACCACTCATCTAGTCTGTCTGCATCCTCAGTGAGAGACCACTCATCTAGTCTGTCTCGTCCTGGGGGGGAAGGTACTATTGTATTGGTTATAGACGCTATGCTTCCTTTATCCCTCTAATATCTAACTATAATATCTAATATCTAACTATAGAAACTCACTGGGTTGGAAATCCATTAGAAATTCACTGTGATGTGGTGATGCTCTTTCCTTTCTTCTCTGGTATTTTGAGTGTTTTTTGACATTTTGTTTATTGAGAGTCAATGGCTAATCTCTGTCCTCCATCCTCTCTGTCCTTCATTCTGTCTGTCTATCTCTCTGTCTATCTCTCTGTCTGTCTCTCTGTCTGTCTCTCTGTCTGTCTCTCTGTCTGTCTCTCTGTCTGTCTCTCTTTCTGTCTCTCTGTCTGTCTCTCTGTCTGTCTCTCTGTCTGTCTCTCTCTCTCTCTCTCTCTCTCTCTCTCAGGTGAGTCTGGACTCCCGGGTGAGAGAGGTGATTAACAGGAAGATACAGGAGCCTACGCCCTACACCTTTGAGGACGCCCAGCTTCAGATCTATACCTTAATGCACAGAGACTCCTATCCTCGCTTCCTCAACTCGTCTCTCTACAGATCACTGGTTCACCCAGGCTCCCGCACCTCCTCAGAGTCCTAGCTTCACCCAGGCTCCTGCACCTCCTCAGAGTCCTAGCTTCACCCAGGCTCCCACACCTCCTCAGAGTCCTAGGCTCACCCAGGCTCCCACACCTCCTCAGAGTCCTAGGCTCACCCAGGCTCCCACACCTCCTCAGAGTCCTAGCTTCACCCAGGCTCCTGCACCTCCTCAGTCCTAGCTTCACCCAGGCTCCCACACCTCCTCAGAGTCCTAGCTTCACCCAGGCTCCTGCACCTCCTCAGAGTCCTAGCTTCACCCAGGCTCCTGCACCTCCTCAGAGTCCTAGCTTCACCCAGGCTCCCACACCCCCTCAGAGTCCTAGGCTCACCCAGGCTCCCACACCTCCTCAGAGTCCTAGCTTCACCCAGGCTCCCACACCTCCACAGTCATAGGTTCACAACATTTCACTCACACTCCTCTCTCTCCCTGTCACATTCTTGATCTCTCTCTCTCCCTCTGCTCTGCCCCGCTGTCTCAGTCTCGCTCTCCCTTCATCCTCACTCTCTCATGCTCTTTCACTCCTCTCTCTCTCTCTACTCTCCCCCTCTGCTCTTCCTCGCTGTCTCTTTCACTCCTCTCTCTCTGTCTCTCTCCATCCACCCCATGTCTCTCTCCATCCACTCTCCCTCTGTCTCTCTCCATCCACCCCCCTCTGTCTCTCTCCATCCACTCCCCCTCTGTCTCTCTCCATCCACCCTCCCTCTGTCTCTCTCCATCCACCCCCCTCTGTCTCTCTCCATCCACCCCCCTCTGTCTCTCTCCATCCACCCTCCCTCTGTCTCTCTCCATCCACCCTCCCTCTGTCTCTCTCCATCCACCCCCCTCTGTCTCTCTCCATCCACCCCCTCTGTCTCTCTCCATCCACCCCCCTCTGTCTCTCTCCATCCACCCCCCTCTGTCTCTCTCCATCCACCCCCTCTGTCTCTCTCCATCCACCCCCCTCTGTCTCTCTCCATCCACCCTCCCTCTGTCTCTCTCCATCCACCCTCCCTCTGTCTCTCTCCATCCACCCTCCCTCTGTCTCTCTCCATCCACTCCCCCTCTGTCTCTCTCCATCCACTCTAAAGGAGAAAATATTTCCCTCTGTGGATTTTTCTCCATTGTTGTAGGAATTTTCTCTGAATCTCTTTGGTTGCCATCCACCCAGTCCCTTTGTCTTTGTCCATCCACCTCCCATGTCTGGATTTCCATCCACCACCCTCCCTCTGTCTCTCTCCATCCACTCCCCTCTGTCTCTCTCCATCCACCCAAGTCCCTCTGTCTCTCTCCATCCACCCTCCCTCTGTCTCTCTCCATCCACTCCCCTCTGTCTCTCTCCATCCACCCTCCCTCTGTCTCTCTCCATCCACCCTCCCTCTGTTATCTCTTTTCCATCCACAAATCCCTTTTTTTTGTCTTTATATAAACATCCACCCTCCCTCTGTCTCTCTCCATCCACTCCCACTTCTGTCTCTCTCCATCCACCCTCCCTCTGTCTCTCTCCATCCACTCCCCCTCTGTCTCTCTCCATCCACCCTCCCTCTGTCTCTCTCCATCCACTCCCCCTCTGTCTCTCTCCATTGCACAACCACTAAAGGAGAAAATATTTCTCCTTTTGTGGATTTTTCTAATGATTGTTGTAGGAATTTTCTGTAGAATGTTTTTGGTTGCCAATTCCTTTCACAGTTGTTTTTTTTTTGTTTTTGTTTTTTACGATGACATCACTTCGTCATTCCATATATGGATTTCCTGACTGCACAGACACCCACAAATGCTACCCTATTCCCTGTATAGTGCACTACCCACATAGGGCTCTGGTCAAAAATAGTGCACTATATAGGTAAAAGGGTTCCGTTTGACAAGCCAAGTTAACTGGAAGACACAGGGTTTTTTTTTTCCACAGGAGGAGGTGACACTGACCCTGTCCCAAATGATACCCTATTCCCTACGTAGTGCACTACTTTTGACCAGGGACCATAGGACTCCGGTCAAAAGTAGTGCACTATATGGAGACTATGGTGCCATTTGGGACACATTTATTTCCGTTGTATTTAAATGCTTGTGGTGACAGCTGCTTCAGCATCAACTACTGGTTATTTGGTTTTCATACAACAAATCTGCTTTTTTTTGTTTTATATAAACTGTATATATTTTACTTTCTCCTGACAAATGTCCTAATTTTGGAAGAGCGCTCAGATAAGAGAAACTCGGCAATAAGACACTGGAGTGAGTCAGACTACTTTCCAACGTTTACACAACGTTCACACAACGTTAAAGACAACGTCCCCCCCCCCTTTTTGCCGGACTGCCTGGACACTGCTGCTCTAATCCGATTCTGACTTTTGAACTCTCACCTTTGACCTGGCCACTGTCTCCCTCACCTCACTGCTATGATTGGCATTGGGTTGAGCTGTGGTTTGGTCGATCAGTCAGGGAGGAGAGGGGCTTAGAGACTTTCCATCCCAGGTGGGGGGGGACAAGAAAAATATGTTTAAAAAAAAAGACAAATAAAAATGCTATTGAATTGTTAGCTGCTTTATGGGAAATGGAGTTTGAGGAGAACAGATGTCTGTAGTTAGACAGAAGATGATGCCTAGGTCTTAACTTGACTTATTGTCAGTCAAAATGCTTTAAAGTTAGTATTATTAATGTTATTTATTTAAACATTTTTTGTTCAACTGTGATAATGATTTTACTGTACCTATATAAAGAAAAACCCAGAGACCATCAACACAAACCATCAGAAAAGTGCTTTATGTGACATGCTATTCCATAAAGATAGGCTGTTTAGACACTATTCCATAAAGATAGGCTGTTTAGACACTATTCCATAAAGATAGGCTGTTTAGACACTATTCCATAAAGATAGGCTGTTTCCACACTATTCCATAAAGATAGGCTGTTTAGACACTATTCCATAAAGATAGGCTGTTTAGACACTATTCCATAAAGATAGGCTGTTTCCACACTATTCCATAAAGATAGGCTGTTTCCACACTATTCCATAAAGATAGGCTGTTTCCACACTATTCCATAAAGATAGGCTGTTTAGACACTATTCCATAAAGATAGGCTGTTTCCACACTATTCCATAAAGATAGGCTGTTTAGACACTATTCCATAAAGATAGGCTGTTTAGACACTATTCCATAAAGATAGGCTGTTTAGACACTATTCCATAAAGATAGGCTGTTTCCACACTATTCCATAAAGATAGGCTGTTTCCACACTATTCCATAAAGATAGGCTGTTTAGACACTATTCCATAAAGATAGGCTGTTTCCACACTATTCCATAAAGATAGGCTGTTTCCACACTATTCCATAAAGATAGGCTGTTTCCACACTATTCCATAAAGATAGGCTGTTTAGACACTATTCCATAAAGATAGGCTGTTTCCACACTATTCCATAAAGATAGGCTGTTTCCACACTATTCCATAAAGATAGGCTGTTTCCACACTATTCCATAAAGATAGGCTGTTTAGACACTATTCCATAAAGATAGGCTGTTTCCACACTATTCCATAAAGATAGGCTGTTTCCACACTATTCCATAAAGATAGGCTGTTTCCACACTATTCCATAAAGATAGGCTGTTTAGACACTATTCCATAAAGATAGGCTGTTTCCACACTATTCCATAAAGATAGGCTGTTTCCACACTATTCCATAAAGATAGGCTGTTTAGACACTATTCCATAAAGATAGGCTGTTTCCACACTATTCCATAAAGATAGGCTGTTTAGACACTATTCCATAAAGATAGGCTGTTTCCACACTATTCCATAAAGATGGGCTGTTTCCAGTTTAAAAGGCCTTGCCATTCTGGCACCACCTGTAGGTGGTATATGGTACTCACTCACATACTCTCATTTTATTTAATTAGGCAAGTCAATTAAGAACCAATTCTTATTTACAATGACAGCAATGACATGGGAACAGTGGGTTAACTGCCTTGTTCAAGGGGCAGAACTACAGATTTTTGACCCTGTCAGCTACGGGATTCGATCCAGCAACCTTCTGATTACTAGTCCAACACTCTAACCACTAGGCTACCTGCTGGTTACTAGTCCAACACTCTAACCACTAGGCTACCTGCTGGTTACTAGTCCAACACTCTAACCACTAGGCTACCTGCTGGTTACTAGTCCAACACTCTAACCACTAGGCTACCTAAAGTTGGTTACTAGTCCAACACTCCAAACACTAGGCTACCTGCTGGTTACTAGTCCAACACTCTAACCACTAGGCTACCTGCTGGTTACTAGTCCAACACTCTAACCACTAGGCTACCTGTTGGTTACTAGTCCAACACTCTAACCACTAGGCTACCTGTTGGTTACTAGTCCAACACTCCAAACACTAGGCTACTTGCTGGTTACTAGTCCAACACTCTAACCACTAGTCTACCTGCTGGTTACTGGCCAACGCTCTAACCACTAGGCTACCTGCTGGTTACTAGTCCAACACTCTAACCACTAGGCTACCTGTTGGTTACTAGTCCAACACTCTAACCACTAGGCTACCTGTTGGTTACTAGTCCAACACTCGAAACACTAGGCTACTTGCTGGTTACTAGTCCAACACTCTAACCACTAGTCTACCTGCTGGTTACTGGCCAACGCTCTAACCACTAGGCTACCTGCTGGTTACTAGTCCAACACTCTAACCACTAGGCTACCTGTTGGTTACTAGTCCAACACTCTAACCACTAGGCTACCTGTTGGTTACTAGTCCAACACTCGAAACACTAGGCTACTTGCTGGTTACTAGTCCAACACTCTAACCACTAGTCTACCTGCTGGTTACTGGCCAACGCTCTAACCACTAGGCTACCTGTTGGTTACTAGTCCAACACTCTAACCACTAGGCTACCTGCTGGTTACTAGTCCAACACTCTAACCACTAGGCTACCTGCTGGTTACTAGTCCAACACTCTAACCACTAGTCTACCTGCTGGTTACTGGCCAACGCTCTAACCACTAGGCTACCTGTTGGTTACTAGTCCAACACTCTAACCACTAGGCTACCTGCTGGTTACTAGTCCAACACTCTAACCACTAGGCTACCTGTTGGTTACTAGTCCAACACTCTAACCACTAGGCTACCTGTTGGTTACTAGTCCAACACTCTAACACTAGGCTACTTGCTGGTTACTAGTCCAACACTCTAACCACTAGTCTACCTGCTGGTTACTAGTCCAACACTCTAACCACTAGGCTACCTGTTGGTTTTACTAGTCCAACACTCTAACCACTAGGCTACCTGCTGGTTACTAGTCCAACACTCTAACCACTAGGCTACCTGTTGGTTACTAGTCCAACACTCTAACCACTAGGCTACTTGCTGGTTACTAGTCCAACACTCTAACCACTAGGCTACCTGCTGGTTACTGGTCCAACACTCTAACCACTCACTAATACTGGTCCTTCTTACTAGTCCAACACTCTAACCACTAGGCTACCTGCTGGTTACTAGTCCAACACTCTAACCACTAGGCTACCTGCCGCCCCTGTTACGGTGGCTCCCTGTGTTTACACAGTCCCACTAATAAACACAACTCACTAATACTGTCAGAAAGAGCTATGTAGTCGACACAGAAGTAAATCAACAGGGGTCAATTATCAAAACTGTGTGTGCACGCATACAGGGGTGTTGTGTGTGTGTGCTAGCGTGTGTGTGTGTGTGTGTGTGTGTGTGTGTGTGTGTGTGTGTGTGTGTGTGTGTGTGCTAGCGTGTGTGTGTGTGTGTGTGTGCGCTAGCGTGTGTGTGTGTGTGCTAGCGTGTGTGTGTGTGCGCTAGCGTGTGTGTGTGTGTGTGTGCGCTGCGTGTGTGTGCTAGCATGTGTGTGTGTGTGTATGCTAGCGTGTGTGTGTGTGTGTGCTAGTGTGTGTGTGTGTGTGTGTGCTAGCGTGTGTGTGTGTGTGTGCTAGCGTGTGTGTAGACACCATGGCAACATCATGCCAACATTTACTCCAGACCATATCAGCTCTATGGTGAGATAAGGGAAGGCAGGTAGCCTAGGGGTTAGAGCGTTGAACTTGTAACCGAAAGGTTGCTAGATTGAATCCCCGAGCTGATGAGGTAAAAATATGTTGTTCTGCCCCTGAACA
Source organism: Oncorhynchus keta (assembly GCF_023373465.1). NCBI lineage: Eukaryota > Metazoa > Chordata > Actinopteri > Salmoniformes > Salmonidae > Oncorhynchus > Oncorhynchus keta. The sequence goes on along the minus strand of NC_068447.1, from coordinate 2,699,731 downwards.
AGGCAGTTAACCCACTGTTCCCTGTAAAGGCTGTCATTGTAAATAAGAATGTGTTCTTTAACTGACTTGCCTAGTTAAATGAAAAGGTAACAGACATTTAATTTACACTGTTCCTGGTGCTTCTGAGTAACATTCTGTAAACTGAACTGGGAAGTGGCCCAGCTTCAGTTGGAGTTGTCACTGTCTGGTCCCCTTCACACTGTCTGGTCCCCTTCCTGTCCCTTCACACTGTCTGGTCCCCTTCCTGTCCCTTCACACTGTCTGGTCCCCTTCCTGTCCCTTCACACTGTCTGGTCCCCTTCCTGTCCCTTCACACTGTCTGGTCCCCTTCCTGTCCCTTCACACTGTCTGGTCCCCTTCCTGTCCCTTCACACTGTCTGGTCCCCTTCACACTGTCTGGTCCCCTTCCTGTCCCTTCACACTGTCTGGTCCCCTTCCTGTCCCTTCACACTCTCTGGTCCCCTTCACACTGTCTGGTCCCCTTCCTGTCCCTTCACACTGTCTGGTCCCCTTCCTGTCCCTTCACACTGTCTGGTCCCCTTCCTGTCCCTTCACACTGTCTGGTCCCCTTCCTGTCCCTTCACACTGTCTGGTCCCCTTCCTGTCCCTTCACACTGTCTGGTCCCCTTCCTGTCCCTTCACACTGTCTGGTCCCCTTCCTGTCCCTTCACACTGTCTGGTCCCCTTCCTGTCCCTTCACACTGTCTGGTCCCCTTCCTGTCCCTTCACACTGTCTGGTCCCCTTCCTGTCCCTTCACACTGTCTGGTCCCCTTCCTGTCCCTTCACACTGTCTGGTCCCCTTCCTGTCCCTTCACACTGTCTGGTCCCCTTCACACTGTCTGGTCCCCTTCCTGTCCCTTCACACTCTCTGGTCCCCTTCACACTGTCTGGTCCCCTTCCTGTCCCTTCACACTGTCTGGTCCCCTTCCTGTCCCTTCACACTGTCTGGTCCCTTGACTCTCTCAGCCACTCTTAATGTAGTCAATACTGTAGAGTGTCCAACACACAGATTTAGCCTTGTCCTGGACTAAAACGAATGCGGAATATAAACTCTCTATCACCTTTTAGTGAAGGGCTAGACTTGTTCCATGTTCAGAAAACCAACCGTAGAGGTTTATTCATAATGGCCTTTATTTCCAGACAGGGTTTCCGTCAGACCACACATTGCATTGTTCCTCAAAAAACTACAAAATGTTTGTAAGTACAAATGGAACAGTACATATTTATACATAATGTGTACAGTTTTCAGACCTCTTCCCCTTTTCCACATTTTCTTACGTTACAGCCTTATACTAAAATTGATTACAATTCATATTCCTCATAAATGTACACACAACACCCCACAATGACTTAGCTAACATAGGTTTTTAGAAATGTTTGCAAATGTTTAAAAACATTTATAAAAAAAAAATACAAAACAGAAATACCTAATTTACATAAGTATTCAGATCCTTTACTATGAGACTCGATATTGAGCTCAGGTGCATCTTGTTTCCATTGATCATCCTTGAGATGTTTCTACAACATGATTAGAGTCCACCTGTGGTAAATTAAATTGATTGGACATGATTTGGAAATGTACACACCTGTCTATATAAGGTAGAGCATGGCGCTTGTAACGCCAGGGTAGTGGGGTTCGATCCCCGGGACCACCCATACGTAGAATGTATGCACACATGACTGTAAGTCGCTTTGGATAAAAGCGTCTGCTAAATGGCATATATTATTATTATTATATATTATTGACAGTGTATGTCAGAGCAAAAACCAAGACATGAGGTCGAAGGACTTGTCAGTAGAGTTTCGAGACAGGATTGTGTCGAGGCACAGATCTAGGGAAGGCTACCAAAACATTTCTGCAGCATTGAAGGTCCCCAAGAACACAGTGGCCTCCATCATTCCTAAATCAAAGAAGTTTGGAACCACCAAGACTCTTCCTAGTGTTGTGGTTAAACTCAAATATACTAATTGATAAAAACATAAAATAAAAATAAAATTAAAAAAAGTATAATCTTTGTAAATTATATCATAAATAGGACTTGTGAAGTTATGTCACACATCCAGCTAACAAAAACTACAACCAACTAATTGCAAAAATGGAAGAGGCAAGTGGAAGGGGGGTGTTTATATATATGGGGGATACAACCTTACCAGCTTTGCACATTTTCCTGCAAAGAGAATCATTAGATCATTTATTTTGGTACTGTCCATATGTAGCTTGTTTTTGGTCACAGGTCCAGGAATGACTGAGGAATTGCAACATTGACCTGGATCTAACTCTACAGATAACAATAAGTGGGTGATTTGAAAAGTCATAGTCAATCTATCAATAATAATAATAATATTTTTTAGCAAAACATTTCATCTTTAATTTACAATCTGTAGAAACTATGAGAATAGAAAGGTTCAGTACTTCTTGTTAAACAGCACATTTGAAACGTATGTCAAATAGAAATGGACGGTGTTGAGATACAGTGAGAGGAAAAAGTATTTGATCCCCTGCTGATTTTGTACGTTTTCCCACTGACGAAGACATGATCCGTCTATAATTTTAATCGTAGATTTATTTGAACAGTGAGAGACAGAATAACAACAGAAAAATCCAGAAAAACGCATGTCAAAAATGTTATAAATTGATTTGCATTTTAATGAGGGAAATAAGTATTTGACCCCTTAGATTATGTGAGAAGCTGTTGGGCTTAACACATCTATAAACACACACACAGGGGACAGGATATCCATGAGGACATCAAAGATGCTGACAAAAATGGGGGAGAGATCTGAAGTCAGTGTTCTCCATCACCACAGATGGAGGTCCAGACATGACAGGAAGGGGACTACCTGCACGTTTGAAAGAGGAGCACCTGACATCAATCTGTCCTGTGTGTCGGTCTGGGAAAAGAGTATTCTGAGGTCATGACAACGATGATGAAACTGGTCCATTTTTTTTTACCTACAGTAGTAGGTAATTAAAACTAGCATTGGCCTCGGTCAGAAAGCCTCGTAGCAGCCTGCTACGAGGCTTTCAGACCGAGACCACTGCTAGTTTTAATGACCTACTACTGTACGACAATGTCAGATGGCTCAGCAAAGGGTTTGGGACATTCAGGACAAAAGAGTCACAAGGCAACTCCAGTCTTCTGAGTTTTTGGAAGATGAGGAGAAGATGGAAACAGTTGGATTTTTTTGACAGACATTACATCACATCTTAAATCAACTGAACGTTAAGCTGCAGGGACGGGAGACCAGTGATACAATAACAGCAGTCTGGGCTTCCCAGAAGACATCGGGAGCTTTTCAAGCATAATCTCCAGAGAGAACTTGTCCACTTCCCAGATCTTCTGGTTCAAAGCAGGGAGACAAAGATGTTCATTACATCCAGAAGCTGATGAATAACGTCAAGGCTCGCTTTGATGACATCACGGTTGGAAGAGAACTGCTGCTGCTCAGAAACCCTTTTTTGGTCACAAATATGTGACCCCCCAAAAAAGGAGAAGAAGACGCAAAACAGATGTTCAGATGGGTCGATGTTGCATCACTGCAGATGGACTTGATTGAGCTGCAAGAAAATGTGGCTTTGAAGGAGCAGGTTGGTGAAAGATGATGCCTGCAGCTGATGTCCCTGTTCTCAAGAAACTGGGCACTACGTTTGGACACACCTACTCATTCAAGGTAATTAATTTTTTTTTTTTTTTACTATTTTCTACATTGTAGAATAATAGTGAAGACATCACAACTATGAAATAACATGGAATCATGTAGTAACCCAAAAAAAGTGTTAAACAAATCAAAATATATTTTATATTTGCATTGATGACAGCGTTGCACACTCTTGGCATTCTCTCAACCAGCTTTATGATGTAGTCACCTGGAATGCATTTCAATTAACAGGTGAGCCTTGTTAAAAGATCATTTGTGGAATTTCTTTCCTTCTTAATGTATTTGAACCAATCAGTTTTGTTGTGACAAGGTAGGGGTGGTATACAGAAGATTTGGTAAAAGACCATAAAGTCAATTTTATGGCAAGAACAGCTCAAATAAGCAAAGAGAGACGACAGTCCATCATTACTTTAAGACATGAAGGTCAGTCAATACAGAAAATGTCAAGAACTTTGAACGTTTCTTCAAGTGCAGTCGCAAAAACCATTAAGCACTATGATGAAACTGTCTCTCATGAGGAACGCCACAGGAAAGGAAGACCCAGAGTTACCTCTGCTGCAGAAGATAAGTTTAAGAAGATAAATCTAATTGCACCTTAGATTGCAGCACAAATAAATTATTCACAGAGTTCAAGTAAAATACACATGTCAACATCAACTGTTCAAATCAACAATTATTGGTCACGTTTTTAGCAGATGTTATTGCAGGTGTAGCGAAATGCTTGTGCTTCTCGCTCCAACAGTGCAGTAGTATCTAACAATTAATATCTAACAATTTCACAACATATACCCAACACACAAATCTAAGTAAAGGAATTAGGAATATATAATATATGGACGAGCAATGACAGAGCAGCATATACTAAGATACAGTAGATAATACAATATGAGATGAGTAATGCAAGATATGTAAACATTATTAAAGTGACTAGTGTTCCATTTATTAAAGTGGCCAGTGATTTAAAGTCTGTATGTTGTCAGCAGCCTCTATGTGTTAGTGATGGCTGTTTAACAGTCTGATGGCCTTGAGATAGAAGCTGTTTTTCAGTCTCTCGGTCCCAGCTTTGATGCACCTGTACTGACCTCGCCTTCTGGATGATAGCGGGGTGAACAGGCAGTGGCTCGGGTGGTTGTTGTCCTTGATTATCTTTATGGCCTTCCTGTGACATCAGATGGTGTAGATGACCTGGAGGGCAGGTAGTTTGCTCCTGCTCCTTGAACACTGTTTCCCCATGCTTTGTTCAATGAACCATGAACAATTAATGAACATGCACCTGTGGAACGGTCTTTAAGACACTAACAGCTGACAGACGGAAGGCAATTAAGGTCACAGTTATGAAAACGTAGGGCACTAAAGAGGCCTTTCTACTGACTCTGAAAAACACAAAAAGAAAGATGCCCGGGGTCCCTGCTCATCTGCGTGTCTTGGGCATGCTGCAAGGAGGCATGAGGACAGCGGATGTGGCCAGGGCAATAAATTGCAATGTCCGTACTGTGAGATGCATAACAACTGCCCAAGTTACACCAGGAACACATAATCCCTCCATCAGTACTCAGACTGTCCGCAAGAGGCTGAGAGAGGCTGGATTGAGGGCTTGTAGCCCTGTTGCAAGGCAGGTCCTCACCAGACACCACTGGCAACAACGTCACCTATGGGCACAAACCCACCGTCGCCGGATCAGACAGGACTGGCAAAGAGTGATGGTCTGGGGCGGTGTGTCACAGCATCATCGGACTGAGCTTGTTGTCATTGCAGACAATCTCAACGCTGTGCGTTACAGGGAAGACATCCTCCTCCCTCATGTGGTACCCTTCCTGCAGACTCAAATACCAACAACAGTGTGTGAAAACCTTGTGAAGACTTACAGAAAACGTTTGACCTCTGTCATTGCCAACAAAGGGTACATAACAAAGTACTGAGAAACTTTTGTTATTGACCAAATACTTATTTTCCACCATAATTTGCAAATAAATTCATAAAAAATCCTACAATGTGACTTTCTGGATTTTTTCTCTCTCATTTTGTCTGTCATAGTTGAAGTGTACCTGTGATGAAAATTATAGGCCTCTCTCATCTTTTTAAGTGGGAGAACTTGCACAATGGGTGGCTGATCTGATCCCACTCTGCATTCACAGGTATGGAAATAACCTGCTAGTGTTGAAATAAGCAGAGCTCCACAGACACCACAGAGCTCCACAAACACCACAGAGCTCCAGACACCACAGAGCTCCACAAACACCACAGAGCTCCAGACACCACAGAGCTCCACAAACACCACAGAGCTCCAGACACCACAGAGCTCCACAAACACCACAGAGCTCCACAAACACCACAGAGCTTCACAAACACCACAGAGCTTCACAAACACCACAGAGCTTCACAAACACCACAGAGCTTCACAAACACCACTGAGCTCCACAAACACCACAGAGCTCCACAAACACCACAGAGCTCCACAGACATCAGAGCTCCACAAACACCACAGAGCTCCACAGACACAGAGCTCCACAAACACCACAGAGCTCCACAGACATCAGAGATCCACAGACACCACAGAGCTTCACAAACACCACAGAGCTCCACAGACACAGAGCTCCACAAACACCACAGAGCTCCACAGACACCAGCAGAGCTCACACACAGAGCTCAGACACCACAGAGCAGGACACCACAGAGCTCCAGACACCACAGAGCTCCACAAACACCGAGCTCCACAACTGCACATTGTAGCAAAACAAAGAGTGAAAGATCCACAGACACCACAGAGCTTTCTTATTGGACAGAGTCTACAGACACAGAGCCACAGACTCCCAGACAACACAGAGCTTCACCATCTCCACAGACACAGAGCTGGTCAAACACCACAGGCTTCACAGACATCAGTGAACCCAGAGCTTCAAACACCACAGAGCTTCACAAACATCGAGAACCCGGCTCCACAAACACCACGGGCTCCACATCACCACAGAGAACCCGAGCTCCACAGGCTCCACAAACACCACAGAGCTCCAACACCACAGAGCTCCACAGACACCAGCATCACATCTTGAACCCGGAATCGGTTCATTACTGCACATCAAAACAAATGTGCAAAGTGAACCCGGACAAGTCTAGATATTAGGCCACCTTTTTCATCGTGAACCAGTCGGTTTCTACATCGTGAACCCGGGTCGGTTTCCTACATCGTGAACCCGGGTCGGTTTCCTACATCGTGAACCCGGGTCCGTTTCCTACATCTTGAACCCGGGTCGGTTTCCTACATCGTGAACCCGGGTCCGTTTCCTACATCTTGAACCCGGGTCGATTTCCTACATCGTGAACCCGGGTCGGTTTCCTACATCGTGAACCCGGGTCGGTTTCCTACATCGTGAACCCGGGTCGATTTCCTACATCATGAACCCGGGTCGGTTTCCTACATCTTGAACCCGGGTCTCGGCTGAGGAGAGATGGCTCTGTACCGTTACATTACGGTAAGGACTACCTCATCATGATCTCTACAGCATTTAGTCATTTATAGATGTCCATTACAGTTAGTTTTCATCAATGATGAGGTCAACAGAAGACTTTTAGGAGAACCTAGTAAGTGTCATGGAACGGAGCTGAGAAGTAAGCGTAGCCTAGTGGTTAGAGTGTAGAGGCGGCAGGGTAGCCTAGTGGTTAGAGCGTTGGACTAGTAACCGGAAGGTTGCGAGTTCAAACCCCCGAGCTGACAAGGTACAAATCTGTCGTTCTGCCCCTGAACAAGGCAGTTAAACCCACTGTTCCCAGGCCGTCATTGAAAATAAGAATGTGTTCTTAACTGACTTGCCTGTTTTTTTACCTTTATTTTACTAGGCAAGTCAGTTAAGAACAAATTCTTATTTTCAATGACGGCCGAGGAACTGTGGGTTAACTGCCTGTTCAGGGGCAGAACAACAGATTTCGTACCTTGTCAGCTCGGGGATTTGAACTTGCAACCTTTCGGTTACTAGTCCAATGCTCTAACCACTAGGCTACCCTGCCGCTTAAATAAAGGTAAAATAAATAAGGCAGGTGTATTGGCTAGCGGTTTGTTCCTCTTTGTGGGTTTTCTTCTTCTCCTCCACAGCAAACTTTCAGTTGATCCAGTGGGACGTGATGGGAAATGTACATACACTTTTGGAAAGTATCTCTCTAGTCCTCCCAAATAGTTTACATGGAGGGTGTGTTCTCAGCCATTAAGAAGTCAAATGAAATTGCCCCCCCCCACAGAAAACATTGTCATGACGATAGAACTTTAAAATGAGTCTTTCACCTGTTGTGCATAAGGGGGGGGTGTGTTCAGCAGGACAAGTTGTAGAACAAACATGTTTTACAACAAGGAACAACAAGGAATCATAGTCTGCTCTATTCATGACATCTGTATTTGTAACATTAAAAACAATGGTTGGCTAGTGAACTGATCGTGTTGATAAGCCCAGTGCTAACGAGAACTCACCACGACCCCTCCCCCAGTCTCTTTCCACACTCCTTACATCCGTTTTTAATTCAAATTTTACACAAGTTACCATTGGGAGGACAAAATGTTGACAATACAAAATAAATCACTTGCATGACAAAACTTTTCAAACCAGTCGATAGTTTGTCAGGAGGCTCTTTTACTCCAGTAGTCTGAACTACAGTTTATAATTGTTTTAACAGAAAGGAGAGGAAAAAGTAGCAAACTCTATTTGGATATCAGGCTCCTTCTCTAGTACTCCGCTAACCTTTTAGTAAAGGTCAAGCAGAGAAGGAAAAGAGGAGAAACTGTCCTCCTCAAACCTTTCTCATTCTATCATCTTCTAGCAGATCCTCCTGTTTCTCTCATTTGTTTATGGAAGAACCAAAACAGAACTAAGAATCTGTGTATTTTATTCATACAGTACCAGTCAAAAAAAATGGAACACTCCTACTTCTCATTCAAGGGTTTTTAACCAAATTAACAAGGCACACCTGTTAATTGAAATGCATTCCAGGTGAGTAGCTCATGAAGCTGGTTGAGAGAATGCCAAGAGTGTGCAAAAGCTGTCATCAAGGCAACGGGTGGCTACTTTGAAGAATAAAAAAAAATAAAAAAAACTATTTTGATTCATTTTGAACACTTTATTTTTTTTTGGTTACTACATGATTCCATATTCGTCAATTTCAGAGTTTTGAGTGGTACTGAATATGTAAGAGTGTAGATTCAGAATACAGTGAAACAACGGTGTGTTCTATATACAGCAATTATGTATCCAAATGTTACCCCATTCCCTTTATAGTGCACTACAGGGAATAGGGTGGCATTTGGGACTTATGCTAAGAGTGTATACACACACTCAATACAGCAAGTGTATAAAACTAACAGTAAAATGATCATTTGTGGCACAGAGGGGCAAAGAAAGTCACCCCCCCCCAAAAAAAAAATTAAGATATTTTTTTTATTTTTTAGTAAGAGAGAGCTTCAACTAATGAACAGCAAACCAAAATGTTGTTTTAAGAGCAAGTGTCCAACTTCGGCCTGGTCCCAGAACAGTTTGTGCTCTTGCCAACCTGTTGTTGTCAAACCAAACATGACATTCCATAAGAGGTTGAGGCAAGTGAACAGAACCAGAAAAGGCACCCAGGGCTAGTGTGATTTAATATATATTTAAAAAAAAAAAGGATATTAAATCAAAAATGGCAAAAATATTTTCTACAGATTTATGAGTTAAATGTAAAAAAAAAAATCAAATAAAGTATTAAAAAAAGAATTTAAAAAAGCACAAAAAAAAAACAGTCTGCAGTTGTAACAAAATTTAGGTCCAGGTTTATTTCTTCATCCAGGTCAGCTCTTCTACTAGCAAATCCAGAATATCTTCTCCTCAACAGAACTGGGGAGGAGGGAGACAAGGTGGTAAAGATTTTACTTGCAATGATCATGGCATGTGGTTGATTTACTTTAGTTCAATACACTGATTGCAAGTCACTCCGAGTAAAGAGTGTCTGTTAAAACAACTAAAATACATAACAACAAACGTGTCTGGTAGGTGTGTTGAATTATATTGCATGTGAGAGAATGTATAACATCATTGGAAGAAGTCGGCATGGTTACCACCACAGTAGCACCAGTAAAGTCAGCAGTGCTTGACAATGTCTGCTGCCATCTTGTGGTGACACCGTGGTACTGCAGGAGTACTGAGCAGCCAAGCCATAAAAAGCACCATGTTCCCTTACCTTCTTCTAGCCCGTATTTACATCTCACAACCAAGTCAGGGTTAGGAAACCTCTGATCAGGCAAACCACTGGTCTCTACCCTTATAAACATGGCTGTAGATCTGACAGGACTGGACAAGTGGGAAGCACTATGGTGCAATTCTCCACCTCACCAAATCAAAAAGGTGAACCAGCATACTACTTACACCGTTCAAATAATTTAAGATCTACAGAAGTACATAGAAGCTGCTAGGGAGCGGGGCCCACCCAAGCTGCTAGGGAGCGGGGCCCACCCAAGCTGCTAGGGAGCGGGGCCCACCCAAGCTGCTAGGGAGCGGGGCCCACCCAAGCTGCTAGGGAGCGGGGCCCACCCAAGCTGCTAGGGAGCGGGGCCCACCCAAGCTGCTAGGGAGCGGGGCCCACCCAAGCTGCTAGGGAGCGGGGCCCACCCAAGCTGCTAGGGAGCGGGGCCCACCCAAGTTACTATGGCGCGGGCCCACCCATACTAGGGAGGGTGGCATCAAACCTGAGCTCGCGGTAGTCTAATACAGTTGCTAACTATTTTCTTTGATATTCAAATGAAGCATAGATAAAAACGAATTATCGCAGGACAGTGATCTGGGTACACAACCTAAGTACATAGAATTATCCCAGGAATGTACCAGACAGTGATCTGGGTACACAACCTAAGTACATAGAATTATCCCAGGAATGTACCAGACAGTGATCTGGGTACACAACCTAAGTACATAGAATTATCCCAGGAATGTACCAGACAGTGATCTGGGTACACAACCTAAGTACATAGAATTATCCCAGGAATGTACCAGACAGTGATCTGGGTACACAACCTAAGTACATAGTACAAACCTACCTTCCAGCGGTTTCCACAGCCGTTGCACAGTACAAAGGTGGTCATGGGCTCATCAGCACTGCGCGTCTGCACCTACAACACACAGGGAGAGACAGCATGTACAGTTGAAGTCAGAAGTTTACATACACCTTGGCCAAATACATTTAAACTCAGTTTTTCACAATTACTGACATTTAATCCTAGTAAAAATTCCCTGTCTTAGGTCAGATCGAATCACCACCTGTGTAGAGGTCCAGTTCACTATGTCAGTACCTGTGTGTAGGTGCAGTTCACTATGTCAGTACCTGTGTGTAGGTGCAGTTCACTATGTCAGTACCTGTGTGTAGGTGTAGTTCACTATGTCAGTACCTGTGTGTAGGTGCAGTTCACTATATCGGTACCTGTGTGTAGGTGCAGTTCACTATGTCAGTACCTGTGTGTAGGTGCAGTTCACTATGTCAGTACCTGTGTGTAGGTGCAGTTCACCATGTCAGTACCTGTGTGTAGGTGCAGTTCACCATGTCAGTACCTGTGTGTAGGTGCAGTTCACCATGTCAGTACCTGTGTTAGGTCCAGTTCACTATGTCGGTACCTGTGTGTAGGTGCAGTTCACTATGTCAGTACCTGTGTGTAGGTCCAGTTCACTATGTCGGTACCTGTGTGTAGGTCCAGTTCACTATGTCGGTACCTGTGTGTAGGTCCAGTTCACTATGTCAGTACCTGTGTGTAGGTGCAGTTCACTATGTCAGTACCTGTGTGTAGGTCCAGTTCACTATGTCGGTACCTGTGTGTAGGTGCAGTTCACCATGTCAGTACCTGTGTGTAGGTGCAGTTCACCATGTCAGTACCTGTGTGTAGGTGCAGTTCACCATGTCAGTACCTGTGTGTAGGTCCAGTTCACTATGTACGGACCTGTTAGGTGCAGTTCACTATGTCAGTACCTGTGTGTAGGTCAGTTCACTATGTCGGTACCTGTGTGTAGGTCCAGTTCACTATGTCGGTACCTGTGTGTAGGTCAGTTCACTATGTCAGTACCTGTGTGTAGGTGCAGTTCACTATGTCAGTACCTGTGTGTAGGTCCAGTTCACTATGTCGGTACCTGTGTGTAGGTCCAGTTCACTATGTCGGTACCTGTGTGTAGGTGCAGTTCACTATGTCAGTACCTGTGTGTAGGTCCAGTTCACTATGTCGGTACCTGTGTGTAGTTCCAGTTCACTATGTCGGTACCTGTGTGTAGGTGCAGTTCACTATGTCAGTACCTGTGTGTAGGTGCAGTTCACTATGTCAGTACCTGTGTGTAGGTCAGTTCACTATGTCAGTACCTGTGTGTAGGTCCAGTTCACTATGTCAGTACCTGTGTGTAGGTGCAGTTCACTATGTCAGTACCTGTGTGTAGGTGCAGTTCACTATGTCAGTACCTGTGTGTAGTTCAGTTCACTATGTCAGTACCTGTGTGTAGGTCCAGTTCACTATGTCAGTACCTGTGTGTAGGTCCAGTTCACTATGTCAGTACCTGTGTGGTGCAGTTCACTATGTCAGTACCTGTGTGTAGGTGCAGTTCACTATGTCAGTACCTGTGTGTAGGTGCAGTTCACTATGTCAGTACCTGTGTGTAGGTGCAGTTCACTATGTCAGTACCTGTGTGTAGGTGCAGTTCACTATGTCAGTACCTGTGTGTAGGTGCAGTTCACTATGTCAGTACCTGTGTGTAGGTGCAGTTCACTATGTCAGTACCTGTGTGTAGGTGCAGTTCACTATGTCAGTACCTGTGTGTAGGTGCAGTTCACTATGTCAGTACCTGTGTGTAGGTGCAGTTCACTATGTCAGTACCTGTGTGTAGGTCCAGTTCACTATGTCAGTACCTGTGTGTAGGTCCAGTTCACTATGTCGGTACCTGTGTGTAGGTCCAGTTCACTATGTCAGTACCTGTGTGTAGGTGCAGTTCACCATGTCAGTACCTGTGTGTAGGTGCAGTTCACCATGTCAGTACCTGTGTGTAGGTGCAGTTCACCATGTCAGTACCTGTGTGTAGGTCCAGTTCACTATGTCGGTACCTGTGTGTAGGTGCAGTTCACTATGTCAGTACCTGTGTGTAGGTCCAGTTCACTATGTCAGTACCTGTGTGTAGGTCCAGTTCACTATGTCAGCCACCTGTGTGTAGGTCCAGTTCACTATGTCAGTACCTGTGTGTAGGTGCAGTTCACTATGTCAGTACCTGTGTGTAGGTCCAGTTCACTATGTCGGTACCTGTGTGTAGGTCCAGTTCACTATGTCGGTACCTGTGTGTAGGTGCAGTTCACTATGTCAGTACCTGTGTGTAGGTCCAGTTCACTATGTCGGTACCTGTGTGTAGTTCCAGTTCACTATGTCGGTACCTGTGTGTAGGTGCAGTTCACTATGTCAGTACCTGTGTGTAGGTCCAGTTCACTATGTCAGTACCTGTGTGTAGGTCAGTTCACTATGTCAGTACCTGTGTGTAGGTCCAGTTCACTATGTCAGTACCTGTGTGTAGGTGCAGTTCACTATGTCAGTACCTGTGTGTAGGTGCAGTTCACCATGTCAGTACCTGTGTGTAGGTGCAGTTCACTATGTCAGTACCTGTGTGTAGGTGCAGTTCACTATGTCAGTACCTGTGTGTAGGTGCAGTTCACCATGTCAGTACCTGTGTGTAGGTGCAGTTCACTATGTCAGTACCTGTGTGTAGGTGCAGTTCACTATGTCAGTACCTGTGTGTAGGTGCAGTTCACTATGTCGGTACCTGTGTGTAGGTGCAGTTCTTGCCCCTGCATTTGCCACATTGAAACATGTCCGTCTCGGTCCCGCCCACTTTAGACAGCTGGTGCTCTCTGATGGCGTCCTTGGTCAAAGCCTTCCTCATCTCTTTCAGCTCCGCGCTCGCCATCTCCTGATTGGTACACAGAGAGTTGTCAGATGTGAAGCACAAACATGCTATTTTTTTAACCTTGGGACATATTTCAACTGTATGGAGTTCACGGTCCAAACATGAACCCCCCCCCATCGTACCTCAGCAGCCATGGTAGCGATGCCTCCCCCCTATCGTTCCTCAGCAGCCATACTAGCGATGCCCCCCTCCATCGTACCTCAGCAGCCATGCTAGCGATGCCCCCCTCCATCGTACCTCAGCAGCCATGCTAGCGATGCCCCCCCCTCCATCGTACCTCAGCAGCCATGCTAGCGATCGCCCCGTACCTCGCCCCCCCCGTACCTCAGCAGCCATGTTAGCGATGCCTCCCCATCCATCGTACCTCAGCAGCCATGCTAGCGATGCCCCTCCCCCCTCATACCTCAGCAGCCATGCCCCTCCCCCCCCATACCTCAGCAGCCATGCTAGCGACCCCCCCCCTCGTACCTCAGCAGCCATGCTAGCGATCCCCCCCGTACCTCAGCAGCCATGCTAGCGATGCCCCCCGTACCTCAGCAGCCATACTAGCGATCCCCCCCCCCCATCGTACCTCAGCAGCCATGCTAGCGATGCCCCCGCTCGTACCTCAGCAGCCATGCTAGCGATGCCCCCCATGCCGTGCCTCAGCAGCCATGCTAGCGATGCCCCCCCGCAGCCGTGCCTCAGCAGCCATGCTAGCGATGCCCCCGTACCTCAGCAGCCATGCTAGCGATACCCCCCTCTTACCTCAGCAGCCATGCTAGTGATACGCCCCCATACCTCAGCCTCAGCCCATGCTAGCGATGCCCCCCCCTCCTCAGCAGCCATGCTAGCGATGCCCCTCCCCCCTCGTACCTCAGCAGCCATGCTAGCGATGCCCCCCCCCCCCCGTACCTCAGCAGCCATGCTAGCGATACGCCACCCCCCCCGTACCTCAGCAGCCATGCTAGCGATACGGTCAGCAGAGATGTTTCCAGCGAGGACGTTGCGTCGGAGGTCCGGGTTCTTCTGGTCCTTCAGGTTAGAGATACGGCTCCTCAGTCTGGACTTGTACTTCTGGTCTGTCGACTTAAACTCCTGGTAGATACGTGAAGCAGGGAGAGTGAAGGAGAACGACGCTGCGCACACACACACACACACCTATAAAGATAATCCAGAAACCTTGATTACCACACGTCTGTCTGGTCCCCATCAGCAGACACAGACGGCGACAAGCGGACCGGCGAAAGGATATAGTCCTCAATCTGAGCAGCCAAGTTGTCCGTGTCTGCTCCAATGGTCTTGTGGTCATCTGACATACGAAAACAGAGTGGTCATTCGTTTAAAAAAAAAAAAAAAAATGTAAACTAAAATTACACATCCAAATAATGTACTTTAAAAAAAAAAAAAAATGTCCCTCCAGCCACCCCATATCTTAGATCCCTCCTTGTGATTGGGCTCCGTCTCACCCAGAGATGTATAATACTAGAGTTGCTGAAGTCATCAACCTATACAGCTGTAGAATGTGCCGATAATGGCGGCCATCTTTGTAGGGTCTGTCTCACCGTCGGTCTGCAGGGCAGCCACCAGCAGCTCTCGGCACTTGGTGCGTACGCTGTCAGTGGTGACGGGGGCTTGGGGGAAGGAGGTGAACTTTGGAGAGGTGGGGGTCGTAGGGGTGGTGGGGGTCGTAGGGGGCTCAGGCAGTTTCTTGCTGGGGTAGACGAGAAGAAAAATGTATGAATGGGTGTCGGAGCTGTGTGCTAGTTGTTTAAAAACAGACAGATCGGTACCTTCAGCTTGTCAACACTACTATTACACCCCCCCCCCCCTCCTAGCTACTGTTGCATCAACATGTTTTTGACCAGTTTAGAATACAGGGTTAGTCCAAGCGGTTTTCACTTTTACATAAAAATAAGAAAATTATGGGGTGGATTAGATATTATATTGCAGATAGCTTCCATCAACGTAAAAGGTCTGCATCATTTCCAATCTATATCTATATCCACACACACACATATATATATATATACACATACATATATATACACACACATATATATATACACACATATACATACACATATATATACACACATATATATTTTTTTTTTTTGTGGGGGGTTAAATATATGTATATATACATAAATATATTTTTTAAATATTTTTAATATATTTTCCCTGCAAACCCTAACTTATTCCCACCAGCTCTTTGTTAAGTGTTGCAGTCATTTCAGTCGTTGTAGTAGCTGACGTGTATAGTGTTGAGTCATCAGTATACAGAGACACACTGGATTTAGTCATTAGTGTTGTTAGTTAAGATTTTAAAAACGGGCCTAGACAGCTGCCCTGGGGGGAATAATGACAATTACAACAATACTATAACACAAAATATAATAAAATCTATTTAGTCTCAAATAAATAATGAAACATGCTCAATTTGGTTTAAATAATGCAAAAGTGAAAGTAAAAGAAAGTAAAAGTGTAAAAAGTGTAAAAGGAGAAAGTAAAAGTGCAATATGTGCCACGTAAAAAAGCTAATATTTATGTTCCTTGCTCAGAACAAATGAAAGCTGGTGGTTCAATATTCCCAGTTCTTCAATTTTCCCCAGTTAACCTCTTAAGTAGACCCCCTACTTCTTAGAACATTCTGTTAAAAATCGCGCAACATTTCAGCGCCCTGCTACTCATGCCAGGAATATAGTATATGCATATGATTCGTATGTGTGGATAGAAAACACTCAGACGTTTATAAAACTGGTTAAATCACGGCTGTGACTATAACAGAACGTGCGTTTCATCGAAAAGCGCAGGAAAATCTGATCACTGAAAATGGGAAAATATATCCATGCGCCACTTGAACCCATTGTTGAATGTGAACCACATTAAATGGGGCAGAGGTTGCAATACCTACAGCTTCCACACGATGTCAACAGTCTTGTCATTTGCCTAGGATTTGTTTCTTGGTCAAACGGACACGAGGCAGCGCATTTCTTCCGGTCTCCGACCGGATATTTTGGTTGAGATTTACCCGGACATTATTTCCAGACGTACAGCTATAAAATATACATCGCCTCGTGATCAATTTGATCGCTTATTAACGTTTACTAATACCTAAAGTTTCATTACAAAAGTATTTCGAAGTGTTTTGTGAAAGTTTATCGTCAACTTTTTTAATTTAAAAAAATGACGTTACGTCCTTGATCACACAGTCTTCATAGATCGATATCTAGGCTATATATGGACCGATTTAATCTGAAAAAAAAGACCCAATAGTGATTATGGGACATCTAGGAGTGCCAACAAAGAAGATGGTCAAAGGTAATGAATGTTTTATATTTTATTTGTGCGTTTTGTGTAGCGCCGACTATGCTAATTATTTTGTTTACGTCCCCTGCGGGTCTTTTGAGGTGTTACATGCCATCAGATAATAGCTTCCCATGCTTTCGCCGAAAAGCATTTTAAAAATCTGACTTGTTGGCTGGATTCACAACGAGTGTAGCTTTAATTCAGTACCCTGAATGTGTATTTTAATGAACGTTTGAGTTTTAACGAGTGCTTTTAGCATTTAGCGTAGCGCATTTGCATTTCCAGATGTCTAGATGGGACGCCTGCGTGTCGGGTAGGAGTAAGGGGTTAAGAAGTTTTAGTTTGTAGTTATTATAGGAATTATGACGTGTCGACTATCTCTATACCATTTGTATTTCATATACCTTTGACTATTGGATGTTCTAATACACTAACTTGTTGATGCTACCCATCCCGGCAGCGGGATTAATTGTCATCAGCAACCGCTGAAAAGCATAGCGCCACAGTCAAATAATATTACTAAAAAATATTCATGAAATCACGAGTGCAATATAGGAAAACACAGCTTAGCCTTTTGTTAATCCACCCGTCTCAGATTTTGAAATTATGCTTTACAACGAAAGCAATCCAAGCGTTTGTGTAAGTTTATCGATAGCATAGCATTATGTACATTAAGCATTAAGTAGCTAGGCCAGGAAAATCAGAAAAAGCTTTGATGATCTTCGAATGTTTTCACTCACGAGACTCCCAGGTACACAACAAATGTTCCTTTTGTTCCATAAAGATGTATTTTTATACCCAAAATACAGACGTTTGTCGCGTTATGTTCAGAAATCCACAGGAAAGAGCGGTCACGACAAGAGGTATATTATAAATATTCCAAATATCCAACATGTCGACAAACGTTTTTTTATAATCAATCTTCATGTTTTTAAAATATATATTCGATAATATAATCAACAGAGTGTGTAGGTTTTTCAGTAACAGCGAGAGGAACATTGGCGGCTTTACTCAGTTGTGCGCAAACTCACTCTGAGAGCCCCCACCTATCCACTTACGCAATGTGATCCTTCACGCTCATTTTTCAAAATAAAAGCCTGAAACTATGTCTAAAGACTTGACAGCTTAGGGAAGCCATAGAAAAATGAATCTGGTTGATATCCCTTTAAATGGAGGATAGGCATGCATAGGAACACAGAGGTTTCAAAGCAAGAGGCACTTCCTGACTGGATTTTCCTCAGGCTTTCACCTGCAATATCAGTTCTGTTATACTCACAGACAATATTTTTACAGTTTTGGAAACTTTAGAGTGTTTTCTATCCTAATCTGACAATTATATGCATATTCTAGTTTCTGGGGCTGAGAAATAGGCAGTTTAAAATTGGTACGTTTTTTTTAGACAGAAACGAAAGTACTGCCCCTGACAAGCAAAAGGTTAACTTCTTGGTGACTGGGGGGCAGCAATATTGAGTAGCTTGGATGAATAAGGTGCCCAGAGTAAACTGCCTGCTACTCTGTCCCAGATGCTAATATATGTATATTATTCATGGTATTGGATAGAGAACACTCAGAAGTTTCTAAAACTGTTTAAATTATGTATGCGAGTATAATAGAACTCATATGGCAGGCGAAAACCTGGAGAAAAATCCAACCAGGAAGTGGGAAATCTAAGGTTTGTAGTTTTTCAACTCTTGGCCATTCCAATATACAGTGTAAATGGGGTCATATTGCACTTCCTAAGGCTTCCACTAGATGTCAGTCTTTAGAACTTTGTTTCAGGCTTCTACTATGAAGGGGTTAGCTCTCGTTCCATTGCTATTCTACAATGGAATTCTCCGGTTGGAACATTATTGAACATTTATGATAAAAACATCCTAAAGATTGATTCTATACTTAGTTTGACAAGATTCTACGACCTGTAATATAACTTTTTCAAACTTTTCGTCTGACGTTCGGCTGGACCGGCGTTTGGATTTGTTTACCAACCGCTATAACAAAAGAAGCTATTTGGACATAAATGAACTTTATCGAACAATCAAACATTTATTGTGGAACTGGGATTCCTGGGAGTGCATTCTGATGAAGATCAAAGGTAAGTGAATATTTATAATGCTATTTCTGACTATTGTTGACTACACAATAAGGCGGATATCGCTTTGGCTGCTTTGTTGTCTGAGCGCTGTACTCAGATTATTGCATGGTTTGCTTTTTCCGTTTACATTTTTTTTTTTATCTGACACAGCGGTCACATTAAGGAGAAGTATATCTCCAATTCCATGTATAACTTGTATTTTATTCAACATTTATGAGTATTTCTGTAAATTGATGTGGCTCTCTGCAATATCACCGCATGTTTTAGAACTACTGAACGTAGCACGCCAATGTAAAATTAGTTTATATAAATTTGCACTTTATTGAACAAAACATACATGCATTGTATAACATGAAGTCATATGAGTGTCATCTGATGAAGATCTTCAAAGGTTAGTGATTCATTCTCTCTCTATTTTAATTACGGGTTTTCTGTTTTGAATTTGGTGCCCTGCAATTTCACTGTCTGTTGTCGTGGTGGGACGCTAGCAGAGGTTTATATGGTCAAAATCGGAAACTATAATTGAGAGAAAAAAACGTATTCTTTCAGTGAAATATGGATTTGTTCCGAATTTTATTGAACGGGTGGCAACCCTAAGTCTAAATAATGCTGTAACCTTCAATGTTCTCATAATTATGTAAAGTTCTGGCTAATTAGTTCACAACGAGCCAGGCAGCACAAAACTGTTGCATATACCCTGACTCTGCGTGCAATGAATGCAAGAGAAGTGACGCAATTTCCCTAGTTAATATTGACTGCTAACATTAATTTATTTTAATTAAATATGCAGGTTTAAAAAATATATATACACTTCTGTACACTGATTTTAAGAAAGGCATTGATGTTTATGGTTAGGTACGTTCATGCAACGATTGTGCTTTTGAAAAAGCAACAGGAAATAGAAATCGAGTGGGATACCTCTGCGCCCACAGGGGCTAACCGCGGCACGGGCTGTTTGTGGAAAACCCTGCCAGTTTGATACGGATCACTACCAGCTAGGCTAGTAGCTAGCTTAGAAAACCAACTTCAAACGTTTTAATCTGGCAGGATCCCGTGAGATAGTAGAGGTCACAGTAACTCAGGCTAACCGCGTTGCGGGATCCAAATTGAAACGTACATAAAAAAAAAATCTAACTTTGCAAGGAAACGCCGTCACAACTTGGCCAAAAAACAAACTGAGGTCCCTCGTTCAGCGTTCAACATATGTTACGCTTTGATGGAGAGATGTAGCCCTTGTGCTCATCTGTCAAGTCATATTTGATGTGTGAGTGAGTGAGTGAGTGAGTGAGTGAGTGAGTGAGTGAGTGAGTGAGTGAGTGAGTGAAAACCATGTCTTTTGGGCTCAAGATAGATTACGCATCACCCAAGACTAGTTCATTGAACTGCCTCTGCTACATGGACTACACATTAGCCTGCTGAGCTAAACACTTGGGCATTAGTTCAGGGAGCTCACACAAGTCTTCAGAGGTCAGACAAGGTTATTCACTGAACCACCTCTGGTATAGGGCTGACACGACGTCTCACCTCTGGTCGCTGGATCCAGGACTGTCCTTGGACGTTGATGACCTCAGCGGAGAGCCCTCCCTCCTCTTCTCCTCCGCAGCCTTTCCCTCAGCACCATCTGTAGAGAGAACATATAAGCGGTATGAACAAGACAGCGGTACGAGGCAGAGCTGCAGGTCAGACAAGACAGCGGTACGAGGCAGAGCTGCAGGTCAGACAAGACAGCGGTACGAGGCAGAGCTGCAGGTCAGACAAGACAGCGGTACGAGGCAGAGCTGCAGGTCAAACAAGACAGCTGTACGAGGCAGAGCTGCAGGTCAGACAAGACAGCGGTACGAGGCAGAGCTGCAGGTCAGACAAGACAGCGGTACGAGGCAGAGCTGCAGGTCAGACAAGACAGCGGTACGAGGCAGAGCTCCAGGTCAGATAAGACAGCGGTACGAGGCAGAGCTGCAGGTCAGACAAGACAGCGGTACGAGGCAGAGCTGCAGGTCAGACAAGACAGCTGTACGAGGCAGAGCTGCAGGTCAGACAAGACAGCGGTACGAGGCAGAGCTGCAGGTCAGACAAGACAGCGGTACGAGGCAGAGCTGCAGGTCAGACAAGACAGCGGTACGAAGCAGAGCTGCAGGTCAGACAAGACAGCGGTACGAGGCAGAGCTCCAGGTCAGATAAGACAGCGGTACGAGGCAGAGCTGCAGGTCAGACAAGACAGCGGTACGAGGCAGAGCTGCAGGTCAGACAAGACAGCGGTACGAGGCAGAGCTGCAGGTCAGACAAGACAGCGGTACTAGGCAGAGCTGCAGGTCAGACAAGACAGCGGTACGAGGCAGAGCTGCATGTCAGACAAGACAGCGGTACGAGGCAGAGCTGCAGGTCAGACAAGACAGCGGTACTAGGCAGAGCTGCAGGTCAGACAAGACAGCGGTACGAGGCAGAGCTGCAGGTCAGACAAGACAGCGGTATGAGGCAGACCTGTAGCAGACATACCCAGTAGTTTCTTCCAGGACTTGATGAGTGACTTGGCCAGAGTCTGGACCTCTTCCTCTGAACTCTGCTTCCTCACCGCGTTCACCGACATGCCGATCCTGGTGGACTAACAGACAGCATATTAGCTTTAATCATTACGTTCAGCGATTGTTTGGGAAGTTATATCTCATTTACTGCATTTTCACATTACATATTAAAAAACAATTTGGAAAACAAACAAAAAAATAATACAATAAATACTTTTTTTTTTAAAGACCCCAACCATTAATGATCACCATCGGGTTTACAGGGCCGTGGAACGCCCATTAATGATCACCATCGGGTTTACAGGGCCGTGGAACGCCCATTAATGATCACCATCGGGTTTACAGGGCCGTGGAACGCCCATTAATGATCACTATCGGGTTTAAAGGGCCGTGGAACGCCCATTAATGATCACTATCGGGTTTACAGGGCAGTGGAACGCCCATTAAATGATCACTATCGGGTTTACAGGGCCGTGGAACGCCCATTAATGATCACTATCGGGTTTACAGGGCCGCGGAATGCCCATTAATGATCACTATCGGGTTTACAGGGCCGCGGAACGCCCATTAATGATCACTATCGGGTTTAGAGGGCCGTGGAACGCCCATTAATGATCACTATCGGGTTTACAGGGCTGTGGAACGCCCATTAATGATCACTATCGGGTTTACAGGGCTGTGGAACGCCCATTAATGATCACTATGGCTGCGGAACGCCCATTAATGATCACTATCGGGTTTACAGGGCTGCGGAACGCCCATTAATGATCACTATCGGGTTTACAGGGCTGCGGAACGCCCATTAATGATCACTATCGGGTTTACAGGGCCGTGGAACGCCCATTAATGATCACTATCGGGTTTACAGTGCCGTGGAACGCCCATTAATGATCACTATCGGGTTTACAGGGCCGTGGAACGCCCATTAATGATCACTATCGGGTCTACAGTGCCGTGGAACGCCCATTAATGATCACTATGGGGTTTACAGGGCTGTGGAATGCCCATTAATGATCACTATCGGGTTTAAAGGGCTGTGGAACGCCCATTAATGATCACTATCGGGTTTACAGGGCTGTGGAACGCCCATTAATGATCACTATGGCTGTGGAACGCCCATTAATGATCACTATCGGGTTTAAAGGGCTGTGGAACGCCCATTAATGATCACTATCGGGTTTAAAGGGCTGTGGAACGCCCATTAATGATCACTATCGGGTTTACAGTGCTGTGTGAAATAGATGTATAATTATTATAGATATTATTAAACACTACCAAGTCACAACAAGGCCAACTTCAAACGCTGACATTCATAGGCGGAGAGCGAATTCAGTTTTTGGGAAGCACTTTTTTTCCACAATAAAATTGCTGCTTTAAAAAATTAAAATACGGGTTGTATCTAGTTTCAAGTTTCATTAGTCGTATGGAATAAGCACGTTATACATCGTCCAATCAAAATGCTTAGTCGTACCGGATAAGCACATTACACATCGTCCAATCAAAATGCTTAGCCGTACGGGATAAGCACGTTATACATCGTCCAATCAAAATGCTTAGCCGTACGGGATAAGCACGTTATACATCGCCCAATGAAATGCTTCCTTGCAGGTTCCTTCTGGACAATGCTAAGAAAATTAATTCTACTGACACATTTACTTTTCTTATATTATTTCTTATTGTTGCATCAGTATAATAAAGGAAGGTACAATTTATAGCCTAATATTTACACATGTTTTAGGGAAGGTGGGGATGAGGAGGGGGGGGCAGTGTATAAACTGATCAGTATAATAAGAGTCTGGTAGCAGCAGTTGTGATGTGAGTGTGTGTGTGGGTGGATGGATATGTGCCAAGTTGTGGGAGGGATTTTTTTATTTTTTATTTATCAAAGCAGGTGTTCAGTCCAGTTCAAGTGTTCAGCAGTCTGATGATTTGAAGACAGAGACGGTCTCTGAGCCCGTTGGTATCGGACCAACAAATTAGTAGCCTGCTGACCCTGACAAACAGAGATCAATGAAAACCACCTCGTCTTAAATGCAACCCTCTAATTTATGGAAAAAGGGGATGCAAATTGTACAATATGATATCCATCTAACCTGGAGGAGGAAATGACTTCCCCAACAACAACATATATATATAAATATATATACACAACACACACACACATATATATTTCCAGTGATCCAAAAACACTGAATATGTTCACTCACCAGGGATATTTATTTATTTGACCTTTATTTAACTAGGCAAGTCAGTTAAGAACAAATTCTTATTTTCAATGACGGCCTGGGAACAGTGGGTTAACTGCCTCGGTCAGGGACAGAACGACAGATTTGTACCTTGTCAGCTCGGGGGAGTTGAACTTGCAACCTTTTGGTTAACTAGCCCAACGCTCTAACCACTAGGCTACCCTGCCGCCTCTACACTCTAACCACTAGGCTACCCTGTCGCCTCTACACTCTAACCACTAGGCTACCCTGTCGCCTCTACACTCTAACCACTAGGCTACCCTGTCGCCTCTACACTCTAACCACTAGGCTACCCTGTCGCCTCTACACTCTAACCACTAGGCTACCCTGTCGCCTCTACACTCTAACCACTAGGCTACCCTGTCGCCTCTACACTCTAACCACTAGGCTACCCTGTCGCCTCTACACTCTAACCACTAGGCTACCCTGTCGCCTCTACACTCTAACCACTAGGCTACCTGTCGCCTCTACACTCTAACCACTAGGCTACCTGTCGCCTCTACACTCTAACCACTAGGCTACCCTATCGCCTCTACACTCTAACCACTAGGCTACCCTGTCGCCTCTACACTCTAACCACTAGGCTACCCTATCGCCTCTACACTCTAACCACTAGGCTACCCTGTCGCCTCTACACTCTAACCACTAGGCTACCCTGTCGCCTCTACACTCTAACCACTAGGCTACCCTGTCGCCTCTACACTCTAACCACTAGGCTACCCTGTCGCCTCTACACTCTAACCACTAGGCTACCCTGTCGCCTCTACACTCTAACCACTAGGCTACCCTGTCGCCTCTACACTCTAACCACTAGGCTACCCTGTCGCCTCTACACTCTAACCACTACGCTACCCTGTCGCCCCCGATATGGCCGATGCTCTCAGCTGGTGTCAATTCAGAGTTGAACATTAAAGAGAGATCGACTAGTCTTTTCTTCATCTTCTCAGCAATAGCCGTTTGCGTTTTTATTTATCTTTTTGACTGTTTTTCCTATGGTTGTATTTTGGAAAACAGGACTAGACCTGTTGAACTGCTTTTCACCGACAGCAGCAACTCAATCAGTAGGCTATTTGCAACTCACTGCTCAAATTTCACACTTAAATCAATCCACAGATTTAAAATTTAAAATAAAGAATAGTCAATGGTCTTCTGTGGCCAAATCATTCTCTCCGGTGTGGTATTTACAACTATTTTATTTCTGTATAGGCCTATACAGGGCAATTATATAGTTTCTTTTGGCACATTTAATTACATTTTCTGCGGAGGAAGCTTATTTTCCCCCTTGCCCATTGGATGCGCCGCCTATACCGACACCGACGAGCTCAGACGCCGACATCAAGTTCAAAGCAAAAACGGCCTAAAACGGCCGACCCGGGAAAAGCAAACTGCCTTCCAAACATCACGCCGCATGGTCCTAAAGCCAGCCTATGTTAAGTGAACAGCCATTGCATTTTATTTATTTTTTTTAAAGGGGAGGGTTGGAATAACTGAATGTACTTTTTTTTGTAGCCTACTTTACATCTCGAGCTGTGGTCTGACCCGCCCCAACTGACAACGATCCTGGACTGACACATTGTATAGACATTATAATTGTAGAAACTATGGTCAATACTATACTATTTTCCTCAGGTGGTACAGACAGAGAGGCCTACAGGGTCTACCTGTAGAGTCTCCAGAGACATCTTCATGCTCTTCAGTTCCCTCAGCAGATATATGGCACCATCCTGTGAAGAAAGGAGACGTCTAAAATTATTGACACCTGTTGATGTGAATGGATGCTGTATACAAATCTATTTTTAGTTACCAAACATCATGCATGTGTTAATTATTCCAACAAAATAATAGTGGGCTAGAATCTAGATGATAAGACACGTCAAAACTGGATTGTGTTGGCCTATGGTGATATGGGAAAGAATGTGGGGCACAGCAGAGGCCTTAATGGTCAATTGTAATGGCTGGTCACCCGTGTGGCATATGGATTTAGGGAGTTTTATCTCCAGGTTAAATATTTCGGTTCCGCCTCCGGGCAAGGGTCAACAGAAGAGGTGGAAATGTCGACAAAATGTAATTATCTACGCTGAAGTTGAACCTACACAGATCTCAAAACGATCCCAGTTGATAAACCTGAGTAACCATGCTTGGACTTAACTAGGAGAACGGAGGGGAGGAACCAGCTTTTCGATGGCGTGGACACCCGTTCATAACAAAAACACAGCGTGAATGCAACAATGTTTCAATGTGTTGCCATTACAACCTGCGCTGACACATAAAGTAGTAGTGAAGGGCAACAATTCACTTTTCACGTCAAGTCGACAGCGCAGTCAACCAAGTTATTATTATTATTTGTTGTTGTTTGTTTTAAAGTGCAGAACCCCTGAAAAACAAATAGCCAACATTTCTGTAGCTTGCCAGAATGTTCGATGTCTACAAAGAGGCATCACACGAACACCACTGCTCTGCCAAGCCTACCTGACTTCTGCCACCGAGCAAACTCAAACTTACCGTGTTTTTCTTGTGCACCATTTTGTCCAGCGTTTTAGCAATGCGTTCGACCTCCTGCTCTTTCGCCATTTTGACTTGTATTTGTTTTTTTTGCAGCTGCTCTTCTCTCACCGCTACGGATGAACCTCCATTTATGTTGAAAAACCTCGTCTCTTTCCCTTCCCCTACTGTGTCCCCAACGCATCCACTTCTTTCCCTTACGGCGCAAGTGTGGCTTTGCTTTTTCTGTTAAAAGGCGAGAGAGGTTGGGATTTGTAGTTTGTGGACTACAGAAAATCTGCTGTTTGACGCTTGTTAATTTCTCGAATCTTTCACCCAACCTCACCAAATGCTGTCCAAACGTGTGCAAACATCTGTCTAATCGCGTTATATTAGTTGGATAGTTGTGATTTGTTTTTAATAAACAGCATGAAACTGTAATCCGTTGAACTCACCTCCCTGACCTCGATAAATAACACCTTTCATCAGCCAGTAGGTGTCGCTGTTTCCATTCTTTTGGGGTTTAACTAGAGGCGGGCCAACCTTAAAATAGTAGGTTGAAAAAAGAAACGTCTAGTGGATTATTTTCCAACGACATTAAGTAGTACAGTATGAAGATAGACTGAAACGGATTTTCCAATAATACAAATAAATCGCCGATCGCGCTTGTAGATGACGTCATTGTGACGTTGGATAGCTAAACACCTCATCCGGTATAACTGCGCATGTGCATGCCGTCAAATCAAAGGCATTCATTCCTTCGATATAAAGTAGTTTTTTTTTCATGAATATAAAAACGTGTCAATTTTGTTACTTTCACGAGGTCTGAGTAATACAATGTTTAAATTCGTATGATATTGGCTCGAATCTAGGTTGTGCCTTTAGATGTAAGAAGGAAAAAAAATCTACTTAATAAAAGAATAATCTTTTCACTTGTCTCATTGACTGGTTTGGCAATATTGCCTCTGGATTTCAAAACTCTGCCATTTCTTTCTTTTTGGGGGGGCCTGGCGAGAGGAAAAAAACTGTCGAGGGAGGTTATCATCTGCACTGTTCATCCAATCCTGTAAACGTGCAAAAATAGATCAAATGGAGTTTCGCCAGGCTTCGCCTCTTCCTCTCTGATGTCACCTTTGTTAACCCAGAGAGGAAGAGGCGAAGCGAGAGGATTTACTCCGTCCAAAATTTTGTCCGAGTGAGACAAGCCCGTTTGTTTGTAAGGAGGTCTATGAGAGAGTGTCGCAATACGTCAGGCTTATGTGATCAAATATAAGTTTTGTAATGTTTAGGCTGTTACAAATGTAATATATAATATATAAGTGGATGAACGCGGTATTCCGGCAACTTTGAGAAAAACGATTTAGTTGTGGTTTTTGTGCACATATACTGCCCTCTCATTGGCTAGAATGGCATTCTCGCATTCCTTCAATCATTGAGGACGTGTATTTCCATTGTCAATCAGTATATCTTGTAAATATAATAAATCATCTGTGGTTAACGTCCGAAAGTGTAAGAGGCGTCATTGTCTCTTTCAATTTCCCCTGAAAACCGGATGTACATTTTATAGATTATATTGACCATATTCTCTAGTGGCCGTTTTAACAATGAAAAGAAATGTCTTCAAAAATGGAAGACAGCAGAGAGGAGATCAGGTGGGACCATTCTAGCCAATGAGAGGGCAGATATGGGTGTGGGGCGCAACGGTGTCCACTAGTTACCACAGCCACAAAGTCGCTCTATAGCTTTAAAAAAAATCATGAACATAAACATGGTTTTTAGTCTTAATTTCAGGTTATTATTAGGCATACAGTTAGCAGTGTGATTAAGGCTAAATGTATATTTATATAAATTGTAGGAAAGGGGGGTGGGGGGTTGACTTTGTGGCTGTGGTAACTAGGGACGATCAGGCACAACTCCCGAAAAAAATGTTTTTTTTCTCAAAGTTACCGAGATGTCACGTGTCCTAATTATAACAGTACACTCAATCATTACAGCACTTATATTCATTACAGCACTTAGACACGTCAAATAATCCACACGTTGAAAATAAGTCATTACAGGCATTGTTAACCAATTTCGACACTCATGACCTCCATATCAAAACTTCTTTAAAAAAGAATAGAAAAAACGTTCAGTGCATCAGCTGGTACAACGCTTCCAGTGTGAAGTACAGATTGAGGTTTCGCTCACCTAATATAAACTCAGCAAAAAAAGAAACCTCCCCTTTTTCAGGACCCTGTCTTTCAAAGATCATTCGTAAAAATCCAAATAACTTCACAGATCTTCATTGTAAAGGGTTTAAACACTGTTTCCCATGCTTGTTCAATAAACCATAAACAATTAATGTACATGCACCTGTGGAACGGTCTTTAAGACACTAACAGCTTACAGACGGTAGGCAATTAAGGTCACAGTTATGAAAAATTAGGACACTGAAGAGGCCTTTCTACTGACTCTGAAAAACACCAAAAGAAAGATGCCCGGGGTCCCTGCTCATCTGCGTGAACGTGCCTTAGGCATGCTGCAAGGAGGCATGAGGACTGCAGATGTGGCCAGAGAAATAAATTGCAATGTCCGTACAGTGATACGCCTAAGACAGCACTACAGGGAGACAGGATGGACAGCTGATCGTCCTCGCAGTGGCAGACCATATGTAACAACACCTGCACAGGATCGGTACAGCTGAACAGCACACCTGCGGGACAGGTACAGGATGGCAACAACAACTGCCCGGGTTACACCAGGAACACACAATCCCTCCATCAGTGGTCAGACTGTCTGCAATAGGCTGAGAGAGGCTGGACTGAGTGCTTGTAGACCTGTTGTAAGGCAGGTCCTCACCAGACATCACCGGCAACAATGTTGCCTATGGGCACAAATCAACCGCCGAAGGACCAGACAGGACTGGCAAAACGTGCTCTTCACTGACAAGTCACGGTTTTGTCTCACCAGGGGTGACGGTCGGATTGGCGTTTATCGTCGAAGGAATGAGCGTAACACCGAGGCCTGTACTCTGAAGCGTGATCGATTTGGAGGTGGAGGGTCTGTCGTGGTCTGGGGCGTTGTGTCACAGCATCGTCAGACTGAGCTTGTTGTTATTGCAGGCAATCTCAACACTGTGCGTTTCAGGGAAGACATCCTCATCGCTCATGTGGTACCCTTCCTGCAGGCTCATCCTGACATGACCCTCCAGCCTGACAATGCCACCAGCCATACTGCTCGTTCTGTGTGTGATTTCCTGCAAGACAGGAATGTCAGTATATTTATACTGTATATATATGGTAAGCTGAATAAATTTTCATCTACCAAGAGAATTCTCATCCACAATTATCGCGGCTGTCTACATCCCTACACAAGCTAACACCACTTTGGCACCCATTGAACTGCGTGGGGCTCAAAAACAAATCATATCCAATTGTATTTGTATGGAAAGTTAATGACTGGTAATGACAGTAACATAACGAGGAAGGAATGACTAGTTATAGCTTCCAATCAGAGGTCAGAAAGTCAGTGGACTAAGGAAGTATATTTATCTATGAATGCTAAACTAAGGAAGTATATTTATCTATGAATGCTAAACTAAGGAAGTATATTTATCTATGAATGCTAAACTAAGGAAGTATATTTATCTATGAATGCTAAACTAAGGAAGTATATTTATCTATGAATGCTAAACTAAGGAAGTATATTTATCTATGAATGCTAAACTAAGGAAGTATATTTATCTATGAATGCTAAACTAAGGAAGTATATGTATCTATGAATGCCAAACTAAGGAAGTATATTTATCTATGAATGCTAAACTAAGGAAGTATATTTATCTATGAATGCCAAACTAAGGAAGTATATTTATCCATGAATGCCAAACTAAGGAAGTATATTTATCTATGAATGCTAAACTAAGGAAGTATATTTATCTATGAATGCTAAACTAAGGAAGTATATTTATCTATGAATGCTAAACTAAGGAAGTATATTTATCTATGAATGCTAAATTAAGGAAGTATATTTATCTATGAATGCTAAATTAAGGAAGTATATTTATCTATGAATGCTAAACTAAGGAAGTATATTTATCTATGAATGCTAAACTAAGGAAGTATATATATCTATGAATGCTAAACTAAGGAAGTATATTTATCTATGAATGCTAAACTAAGGAAGTATATTTATCTATGAATGCTAAACTAAGGAAGTATATTTATCTATGAATGCTAAACTAAGGAAGTATATTTATCTATGAATGCTAAACTAACGGAGTATATTCATCTATGAATGCTAAACTAAGGAAGTATATTTATCTATGAATGCTAAATTAAGGAAGTATATTTATCTATGAATGCTAAACTAAGGAAGTATATTTATCTATGAATGCTAAACTAAGGAAGTATATTTATCTATGAATGCTAAACTAAGGAAGTATATTTATCTATGAATGCTAAACTAAGGAAGTATATTTATCTATGAATGCTAAATTAAGGAAGTATATTTATCTATGAATGCCAAACTAAGGAAGTATATTTATCTATGAATGCTAAACTAAGGAAGTATATTTATCTATGAATGCTAAACTAAGGAAGTATATTTATCTATGAATGCTAAACTAAGGAAGTATATTTATCTATGAATGCTAAACTAAGGAAGTATATTTATCTATGAATGCCAAACTAAGGAAGTATATTTATCTATGAATGCTAAACTAAGGAAGTATATTTATCTATGAATGCCAAACTAAGGAAGTATATTTATCTATGAATGCTAAACTAAGGAAGTATATTTATCTATGAATGCTAAACTAAGGAAGTATATTTATCTATGAATGCCAAACTAAGGAAGTATATTTATCTATGAATGCTAAACTAAGGAAGTATATTTATCTATGAATGCCAAACTAAGGAAGTATATTTATCCATGAATGCCAAACTAAGGAAGTATATTTATCTATGAATGCTAAACTAAGGAAGTATATTTATCTATGAATGCTAAACTAAGGAAGTATATTTATCTATGAATGCTAAATTAAGGAAGTATATTTATCTATGAATGCTAAATTAAGGAAGTATATTTATCTATGAATGCTAAACTAAGGAAGTATATTTATCTATGAATGCTAAACTAAGGAAGTATATTTATCTATGAATGCTAAATTAAGGAAGTATATTTATCTATGAATGCTAAATTAAGGAAGTATATTTATCTATGAATGCTAAACTAAGGAAGTATATTTATCCATGAATGCCAAACTAAGGAAGTATATTTATCTATGAATGCTAAACTAAGGAAGTATATTTATCTATGAATGCTAAACTAAGGAAGTATATTTATCTATGAATGCTAAATTAAGGAAGTATATTTATCTATGAATGCTAAATTAAGGAAGTATATTTATCTATGAATGCTAAACTAAGGAAGTATATTTATCTATGAATGCTAAACTAAGGAAGTATATTTATCTATGAATGCTAAACTAAGGAAGCATGTGGGGCCCAAAAACAAACCAAATCCAATTTTGTCACATGCTTCGTAAACAACGTGTGGAGACTAACAGTGAAATACAACTTGCTGGTCTTTCCCAACAATGCAGAGAGAAAAAAAAGAGAAATAGAAGAAAAAAATAGAAAAATAATAAGTCAGCAGAGGAGGAAGTAATTAATTGTTCTACTTGAGGAAAAGTAACGATACGTTAATAGAAAATGACTCAAGTAAAAGTGAAAGTCACCCAGTAAAATACTACTTGAGTAAAAGTCACCCAGTAAAATACTACTTGAGTAAAAGTCACCCAGTAAAATACTACTTGAGTAAAAGTCACCCAGTAAAATACTACTTGAGTAAAAGTCACCCAGTAAAATACTACTTGAGTAAAAGTCACCCAGTAAAATACTACTTGAGTAAAAGTCACCCAGTAAAATACTACTTGAGTAAAAGTCACCCAGTAAAATACTACTTGAGTAAAAGTCACCCAGTAAAATACTACTTGAGTAAAAGTCACCCAGTATAAAATACTACTTGAGTAAAAGTCACCCAGTAAAATACTACTTGAGTAAAAGTCTAAAAGTATCAGATTTTTAAATATACTTAAGAACAGTGGTGGAAAAAAGTACTCAATTGTGAGTAAAAAGTACAACATAAAAGTAAATGCATTATGTCAAATACCTGATATTTAGCAGACGGCACAATTTCCTTTATATTACATATATTTTTTATATTTTTATATTTGTTTACAGTCCAACACTCAGACATAATTTACAAAGGAAACATTTATGTTTAGTGAATCCACCAGCACCAGATCAGAGACAGTAGGGACGACCAGAGACGTTCTGATAAAGTCCATGAATTTGGCCATTTCCCTGTCTTGCTAAGCATTCAAAATGTAACGAGTACTTTAGGGTGTCAGGGAAAATATACTGAGTAAAAAGTACATTATTTTCTTTAGAAATGTAGTGAAGTCAAAGTTGTCAAATATAAATAGTAAAGTATAGATACCCACAAAAAACGACTGAAGTAGTACTTAAAATGATTTTTACTTAAGAACTTTAAACCACTGCAAGTCAGTAAGACGAAGGAGCTGATAACAGGAGAAAGGGAGACGAGGGAATTACAACCCCATCCAAGCTGTAGTGGAACAGGTTGAAGAGCTTCAACTTCCTTTGCACCCACATACACACCCGCACAGTCACGACGAGCACTCTACAGAGCCTTTTCCCTCTCAGGAGGCTGAAAAGATTTGGCATTTGGTTCCTTCACAAGTTCTACAGCTGCACCATCGAGAGCATTTAGACTGGCTGTATCACCGCTTGGTATGGCAAATGCACCGCCCTCGACCGCAAAGAACTAAAGAGCAGTGGGGGAAGAAGTACCCAATTGTCATACTCAAATCAAATGTTATTTGTAACATACGCCAAGGTATAAGACAGTAGTTTTGGAATTGTTAGTTAGATTACTTGTTGGTTATCACTGCATTGTCGGAACTAGAAGCACAAGCATTTCGCATTTCACTCAATACCATCTACTGTATCTTGCCTATGCCGCTCTGTACCATCACTCATTCATATATCTTTATGTACATATTCTTTATCCCCCTTACACTTGTGTCTATAAGACAGTAGTTTTGGAATTGTTAGCTAGATTACTTGTTGGTTATCACTGCATTGTCGGAACTAGAAGCACAAGCATTTCGCTACACTCGCATTAACATCTACTAACCATGTGTATGAGGACCATTAACATCTACTAACCATGTGTATGAGGACCATTAACATCTACTAACCATGTGTATGAGGACCATTAACATCTACTAACCATGTGTATGAGGACCATTAACATCTACTAACCATGTGTATGAGGACCATTAACATCTACTAACCATGTGTATGAGGACCATTAACATCTACTAACCATGTGTATGAGGACCATTAACATCTACTAACCATGTGTATGAGGACCATTAACATCTACTAACCATGTGTATGAGGACCATTAACATCTGCTAACCATGTGTATGAGGACCATTAACATCTGCTAACCATGTGTATGAGGACCATTAACATCTACTAACCATGTGTATGAGGACCATTAACATCTACTAACCATGTGTATGAGGACCATTAACATCTGCTAACCATGTGTATGAGGACCATTAACATCTACTAACCATGTGTATGAGGACCATTAACATCTACTAACCATGTGTATGAGGACCATTAACATCTACTAACCATGTGTATGAGGACCATTAACATCTACTAACCATGTGTATGAGGACCATTAACATCTACTAACCATGTGTATGAGGACCATTAACATCTACTAACCATGTGTATGAGGACCATTAACATCTACTAACCATGTGTATGAGGACCATTAACATCTACTAACCATGTGTATGAGGACCATTAACATCTACTAACCATGTGTATGAGGACCATTAACATCTACTAACCATGTGTATGAGGACCATTAACATCTACTAACCATGTGTATGAGGACCATTAACATCTACTAACCATTAACATCTACTGTATGAGGACCATTAACATCTACTAACCATGTGTATGAGGACCATTAACATCTACTAACCATGTGTATGAGGACCATTAACATCTACTAACCATGTGTATGAGGACCATTAACATCTACTAACCATGTGTATGAGGACCATTAACATCTACTAACCATGTGTATGAGGACCATTAACATCTACTAACCATGTGTATGAGGACCATTAACATCTACTAACCATGTGTATGAGGACCATTAACATCTACTAACCATGTGTATGAGGACCATTAACATCTACTAACCATGTGTATGAGGACCATTAACATCTACTAACCATGTGTATGAGGACCATTAACATCTACTAACCATGTGTATGAGGACCATTAACATCTACTAACCATGTGTATGAGGACCATTAACATCTACTAACCATGTGTATGAGGACCATTAACATCTACTAACCATGTGTATGAGGACCATTAACATCTACTAACCATGTGTATGAGGACCATTAACATCTACTAACCATGTGTATGAGGACCATTAACATCTACTAACCATGTGTATGAGGACCATTAACATCTACTAACCATGTGTATGAGGACCATTAACATCTACTAACCATGTGTATGAGGACCATTAACATCTACTAACCATGTGTATGAGGACCATTAACATCTACTAACCATGTGTATGAGGACCATTAACATCTACTAACCATGTGTATGAGGACCATTAACATCTACTAACCATGTGTATGAGGACCATTAACATCTACTAACCATGTGTATGAGGACCATTAACATCTACTAACCATGTGTATGAGGACCATTAACATCTACTAACCATGTGTATGAGGACCATTAACATCTACTAACCATGTGTATGAGGACCATTAACATCTGCTAACCATGTGTATGAGGACCATTAACATCTACTAACCATGTGTATGAGGACCATTAACATCTACTAACCATGTGTATGAGGACCATTAACATCTACTAACCATGTGTATGAGGACCATTAACATCTACTAACCATGTGTATGAGGACCATTAACATCTACTAACCATGTGTATGAGGACCATTAACATCTGCTAACCATGTGTATGAGGACCATTAACATCTACTAACCATGTGTATGAGGACCATTAACATCTACTAACCATGTGTATGAGGACCATTAACATCTACTAACCATGTGTATGAGGACCATTAACATCTACTAACCATGTGTATGAGGACCATTAACATCTACTAACCATGTGTATGAGGACCATTAACATCTACTAACCATGTGTATGAGGACCATTAACATCTACTAACCATGTGTATGAGGACCATTAACATCTACTAACCATGTGTATGAGGACCATTAACATCTACTAACCATGTGTATGAGGACCATTAACATCTACTAACCATGTGTATGAGGACCATTAACATCTACTAACCATGTGTATGAGGACCATTAACATCTACTAACCATGTGTATGAGGACCATTAACATCTACTAACCATGTGTATGAGGACCATTAACATCTACTAACCATGTGAGGACCATTAACATCTGAGGACCATTAACATCTGCTAACCATGTGTATGAGGACCATTAACATCTGCTAACCATGTGTATGAGGACCATTAACATCTACTAACCATGTGTATGAGGACCATTAACATCTACTAACCATGTGTATGAGGACCATTAACATCTACTAACCATGTGTATGAGGACCATTAACATCTATCTGCTAACCATGTGTATGAGGACCATTAACATCTGCTAACCATGTGTATGAGGACCATTAACATCTGCTAACCATGTGTATGAGGACCATTAACATCTACTAACCATGTGTATGAGGACCATTAACATCTACTAACCATGTGTATGAGGACCATTAACATCTACTAACCATGTGTATGAGGACCATTAACATCTACTAACCATGTGTATGAGGACCATTAACATCTACTAACCATGTGTATGAGGACCATTAACATCTACTAACCATGTGTATGAGGACCATTAA
The DNA here is from genome assembly GCF_023373465.1 of Oncorhynchus keta. NCBI lineage: Eukaryota > Metazoa > Chordata > Actinopteri > Salmoniformes > Salmonidae > Oncorhynchus > Oncorhynchus keta. The sequence goes on along the minus strand of NC_068447.1, from coordinate 2,663,484 downwards.
CATCTACTAACCATGTGTATGAGGACCATTAACATCTACTAACCATGTGTATGAGGACCATTAACATCTACTAACCATGTGTATGAGGACCATTAACATCTACTAACCATGTGTATGAGGACCATTAACATCTACTAACCATGTGTATGAGGACCATTAACATCTGCTAACCATGTGTATGAGGACCATTAACATCTACTAACCATGTGTATGAGGACCATTAACATCTACTAACCATGTGTATGAGGACCATTAACATCTACTAACCATGTGTATGAGGACCATTAACATCTACTAACCATGTGTATGAGGACCATTAACATCTACTAACCATGTGTATCTACTAACCATGAGAGACCATTAACATCTACTAACCATGTGTATGAGGACCATTAACATCTACTAACCATGTGTATGAGGACCATTAACATCTGCTAACCATGTGTATGAGGACCATTAACATCTACTAACCATGTGTATGAGGACCATTAACATCTACTAACCATGTGTATGAGGACCATTAACATCTACTAACCATGTGTATGAGGACCATTAACATCTACTAACCATGTGTATGAGGACCATTAACATCTACTAACCATGTGTATGAGGACCATTAACATCTACTAACCATGTGTATGAGGACCATTAACATCTACTAACCATGTGTATGAGGACCATTAACATCTACTAACCATGTGTATGAGACCATTAACATCTACTAACCATGTGTATGAGGACCATTAACATCTACTAACCATGTGTATGAGGACCATTAACATCTACTAACCATGTGTATGAGGACCATTAACATCTACTAACCATGTGTATGAGGACCATTAACATCTACTAACCATGTGTATGAGGACCATTAACATCTACTAACCATGTGTATGAGGACCATTAACATCTACTAACCATGTGTAATGAGGACCATTAACATCTACTAACCATGTGTATGAGGACCATTAACATCTATAACCATGTGTATGAGGACCATTAACATCTAACCATGTGTATGAGGACCATTAACATCTGCTAACCATGTGTATGAGGACCATTAACATCTACTAACCATGTGTATGAGGACCATTAACATCTACTAACCATGTGTATGAGGACCATTAACATCTACTAACCATGTGTATGAGGACCATTAACATCTACTAACCATGTGTATGACCATTAACATCTACTAACCATGTGTATGAGGACCATTAACATCTACTAACCATGATGAGGACCATTAACATCTACTAACCATGTGTATGAGGACCATTAACATCTACTAACCATGTGTATGAGGACCATTAACATCTACTAACCATGTGTATGAGGACCATTAACATCTACTAACCATGTGTATGAGGACCATTAACATCTACTAACCATGTGTATGAGGACCATTAACATCTACTAACCATGTGTATGAGGACCATTAACATCTACTAACCATGTGTATGAGGACCATTAACATCTGCTAACCATGTGTATGAGGACCATTAACATCTGCTAACCATGTGTAAACCATGTGTAAAGTGTGTATGAGGACCATTAGATAATCTAAACATGTGTATGAGGACCATTAACATCTACTAACCATGTGTATGAGGACCATTAACATCTACTAACCATGTGTATGAGGACCATTAACATCTACTAACCATGTGTATGAGGACCATTAACATCTACTAACCATGTGTATGTGACAAATAAACATTTGATTTGATTTGCAGGTGTAGGACCTTTCTGTGAAATGCTTTACTTTACTTAATAACCAACGATGCAGTTTTAGGAGAACAGAGTTAAGAAAATATTTTCTAAATAAACTAAAGTCAATTTTTTTTTTTTTTTTTTAAGTCAAAAATAAAATAACAATAATGAGGCTATATACAGGAAATACTAGTACCAAGTCAATGTACAGAGATACAGGTTAGTCGAGGTAATTTGTACATGTAGGTAGGGGTAGAGTGATTATGCATAGATAATAAACAGAGAGTAGCAGCAGTGTACATGTAGGTAGGGGTAGAGTGATTATGTATAGATAATAAACAGAGAGTAGCAGCAGTGTACATGTAGGTAGGGGTAGAGTGATTATGCATAGATAATAAACAGAGAGTAGCAGCAGTGTACATGTAGGTAGGGGTAAAGTGATTATGCATAGATAATAAACAGAGAGTACATGTAGGTAGGGGTAGAGTGATTATGCATAGATAATAAACAGAGATTAGCAGCAGTGTACATGTAGGTAGGGGTAGAGTGATTATGCATAGATAATAAACAGAGAGTAGTAGCAGTGTACATGTAGGTAGGGGTAGAGTGATTATGCATAGATAATAAACAGAGAGTAGCAGCAGTGTACATGTAGGTAGGGGTAGAGTGATTATGCATAGATAATAAACAGAGAGTAGCAGCAGTGTACATGTAGGTAGGGGTAGAGTGATTATGCATAGATAATAAACAGAGAGTACATGTAGGTAGGGGTAGAGTGATTATGCATAGATAATAAACAGAGAATAGCAGCAGTGTACATGTAGGTAGGGGTAGAGTGATTATGCATAGATAATAAACAGAGAGTAGCAGCAGTGTACATGTAGGTAGGGGTAGAGTGATTATGCATAGATAATAAACAGAGAGTAGCAGCAGTGTACATGTAGGTAGGGGTAGAGTGATTATGCATAGATAATAAACAGAGAGTAGCAGCAGTGTACATGTAGGTAGGGGTAGAGTGATTATGCATAGATAATAAACAGAGAGTACATGTAGGTAGGGGTAGAGTGATTATGCATAGATAATAAACAGAGAATAGCAGCAGTGTACATGTAGGTAGGGGTAGAGTGATTATGCATAGATAATAAACAGAGAATAGCAGCAGTGTACATGTAGGTAGGGGTAGAGTGATTATGCATAGATAATAAACAGAGAGTAGCAGCAGTGTACATGTAGGTAGGGTAGAGTGATTATGCATAGATAATAAACAGAGAGTAGCAGCAGTGTACATGTAGGTAGGGGTAGAGTGATTATGCATAGATAATAAACAGAGAGTAGCAGCAGTGTACATGTAGGTAGGGGTAGAGTGATTATGCATAGATAATAAACAGAGAGTAGCAGCAGTGTACATGTAGGTAGGGGTAGAGTGATTATGCATAGATAATAAACAGAGAGTAGCAGCAGTGTACATGTAGGTAGGGGTAGAGTGATTATGCATAGATAATAAACAGAGAGTAGCAGCAGTGTACATGTAGGTAGGGGTAGAGTGATTATACATAGATAATAAACAGAGAGTAGCAGCAGTGTACATGTAGGTAGGGGTAGAGTGATTATGCATAGATAATAAACAGAGAGTAGCAGCAGTGTACATGTAGGTAGGGGTAGAGTGATTATGCATAGATAATAAACAGAGAGTAGCAGCAGTGTACATGTAGGTAGGGGTAGAGTGATTATGCATAGATAATAAACAGAGAATAGCAGCAGTGTACATGTAGGTAGGGGTAGAGTGATTATGCATAGATAATAAACAGAGAGTAGTAGCAGTGTACATGTAGGTAGGGGTAGAGTGATTATGCATAGATAATAAACAGAGAATAGTAGCAGTGTACATGTAGGTAGGGGTAGAGTGATTATGCATAGATAATAAACAGAGAGTAGCAGCAGTGTACATGTAGGTAGGGGTAGAGTGATTATGCATAGATAATAAACAGAGAGTAGCAGCAGTGTACATGTAGGTAGGGGTAGAGTGATTATGCATAGATAATAAACAGAGAGTACATGTAGGTAGGGGTAGAGTGATTATCCATAGATAATAAACAGAGAGTAGTAGCAGTGTACATGTAGGTAGGGGTAGAGTGATTATGCATAGATAATAAACAGAGAATAGCAGCAGTGTACATGTAGGTAGGGGTAGAGTGATTATGCATAGATAATAAACAGAGAGTAGCAGCAGTGTACATGTAGGTAGGGGTAGAGTGATTATGCATAGATAATAAACAGAGAGTAGCAGCAGTGTACATGTAGGTAGGGGTAGAGTGATTATGCATAGATAATAAACAGAGAGTAGTAGCAGTGTACATGTAGGTAGGGGTAGAGTGATTATGCATAGATAATAAACAGAGAGTAGCAGCAGTGTACATGTAGGTAGGGGTAGCGTGATTATGCATAGATAATAAACAGAGAGTAGCAGCAGTGTACATGTAGGTAGGGGTAGAGTGATTATGCATAGATAATAAACAGAGAGTAGCAGCAGTGTACATGTAGGTAGGGGGTAGAGTGATTATGCATAGATAATAAACAGAGAATAGCAGCAGTGTACATGTAGGTTTGGGTAGCGTGATTATGCATAGATAATAAACAGAGAGTAGCAGCAGTGTACATGTAGGTAGGGGTAGAGTGATTATGCATAGATAATAAACAGAGAGTAGCAGCAGTGTACATGTAGGTAGGGGTAGAGTGATTATGCATAGATAATAAACAGAGAATAGCAGCAGTGTACATGTAGGTAGGGGTAGAGTGATTATGCATAGATAATAAACAGAGAGTAGCAGCAGTGTACATGTAGGTAGGGGTAGAGTGATTATGCATAGATAATAAACAGAGAGTAGCAGCAGTGTACATGTAGGTAGGGGTAGAGTGATTATGCATAGATAATAAACAGAGAGTAGTAGCAGTGTACATGTAGGTAGGGGTAGAGTGATTATGCATAGATAATAAACAGAGAGTAGCAGCAGTGTACATGTAGGTAGGGGTAGAGTGATTATGCATAGATAATAAACAGAGAGTAGCAGCAGTGTACATGTAGGTAGGGGTAGAGTGATTATGCATAGATAATAAACAGAGAGTAGCAGCAGTGTACATGTAGGTAGGGGTAGCGTGATTATGCATAGATAATAAACAGTGAGTAGCAGCAGTGTACATGTAGGTTTGGGTAGAGTGATTATGCATAGATAATAAACAGAGAGTAGCAGCAGTGTACATGTAGGTAGGGGTAGAGTGATTATGCATAGATAATAAACAGAGAGTAGCAGCAGTGTACATGTAGGTAGGGGTAGAGTGATTATGCATAGATAATAAACAGAGAGTAGCAGCAGTGTACATGTAGGTAGGGGTAGAGTGATTATGCATAGATAATAAACAGAGAGTACATGTACATGTAGGTAGGGGTAGAGTGATTATGCATAGATAATAAACAGAGAGTAGTAGCAGTGTACATGTAGGTAGGGGTAGAGTGATTATGCATAGATAATAAACAGAGAATAGCAGCAGTGTACATGTAGGTAGGGGTAGAGTGATTATGCATAGATAATAAACAGAGAGTAGCAGCAGTGTACATGTAGGTAGGGGTAGAGTGATTATGCATAGATAATAAACAGAGAGTAGCAGCAGTGTACATGTAGGTAGAGTTAGTGTGATTATGCATAGATAATAAACAGAGAGTAGCAGCAGTGTACATGTAGGTAGGGGGTAGAGTGATTATGCATAGATAATAAACAGAGAGTAGCAGCAGTGTACATGTAGGTAGGGGTAGAGTGATTATGCATAGATAATAAACAGAGAGTAGCAGCAGTGTACATGTAGGTAGGGGTAGAGTGATTATGCATAGATAATAAACAGAGAGTAGCAGCAGTGTACATGTAGGTAGGGGTAGAGTGATTATGCATAGATAATAAACAGAGAGTAGCAGCAGTGTACATGTAGGTAGGGGTAGAGTGATTATGCATAGATAATAAACAGAGAGTAGCAGCAGTGTACATGTAGGTAGGGGTAGAGTGATTATGCATAGATAATAAACAGAGAGTAGCAGCAGTGTACATGTAGGTAGGGGTAGAGTGATTATGCATAGATAATAAACAGAGAGTAGCAGCAGTGTACATGTAGGTAGGGGTAGAGTGATTATGCATAGATAATAAACAGTGAGTAGCAGCAGTGTACATGTAGGTAGGGGTAGAGTGATTATGCATAGATAATAAACAGAGAGTAGCAGCAGTGTACATGTAGGTAGGGGTAGAGTGATTATGCATAGATAATAAACAGAGAGTAGCAGCAGTGTACATGTAGGTAGGGGTAGAGTGATTATGCATAGATAATAAACAGAGAGTAGCAGCAGTGTACATGTAGGTAGGGGTAGAGTGATTATGCATAGATAATAAACAGAGAGTACATGTAGGTAGGGGTAGAGTGATTATCCATAGATAATAAACAGAGAGTAGTAGCAGTGTACATGTAGGTAGGGGTAGAGTGATTATGCATAGATAATAAACAGAGAATAGCAGCAGTGTACATGTAGGTAGGGGTAGAGTGATTATGCATAGATAATAAACAGAGAGTAGCAGCAGTGTACATGTAGGTAGGGGTAGAGTGATTATGCATAGATAATAAACAGAGAGTAGCAGCAGTGTACATGTAGGTAGGGGTAGAGTGATTATGCATAGATAATAAACAGAGAGTAGCAGCAGTGTACATGTAGGTAGGGGTAGAGTGATTATGCATAGATAATAAACAGAGAGTAGCAGCAGTGTACATGTAGGTAGGGGTAGCGTGATTATGCATAGATAATAAACAGAGAGTAGCAGCAGTGTACATGTAGGTAGGGGTAGAGTGATTATGCATAGATAATAAACAGAGAGTAGCAGCAGTGTACATGTAGGTAGGGGTAGAGTGATTATGCATAGATAATAAACAGAGAGTAGCAGCAGTGTACATGTAGGTAGGGGTAGAGTGACTATACATAGATAATAAACAGAGAGTAGCAGCAGTGTACATGTAGGTAGGGGTAGAGTGATTATGCATAGATAATAAACAGAGAGTAGCAGCAGTGTACATGTAGGTAGGGGTAGAGTGACTATGCATAGATAATAAACAGAGAGTAGCAGCAGTGTAAAAACAAAAGGGGGTCAATGTAAATAGTCCGGGTGGCCAATTGATGAATTGTTCAGCAGTCTTATGGCTACAGACGTGAGTGCAACGGCACAGTAGTCATTTAGGCAGTTTACCTGAGATTTCTTGGCACAGGGTCTATGGTGGTCTGCTTAAAACATGCAGACTCGGTCAGGGAGAGGTTGAAAATGTAAGTGAAGACATTTTCCAGTTGGTCATTTTATTTATTAATATTTTTTTTATTTGACCTTTATTTAACTTGGCAAGTCAGTTAAGAACAAATTCTTATTTTCAATGATGGCCTAGGAACACTGCAAGGTTTAGTGGCAGAACGACAGATTTTTACCTTGTCAGCTCGGAGATTTGATCAAGCAACCATTCGGTTACATGCCAAATGCTCTAACCACTAGGCTACCTGCTGCCCCAAATGCTTGGAGTACACTTATGAATGTTGACCTGTTTGAAGGTCTTGCTCACATCGGCTACGGAGAGTGTGATCACACAGTTGTCTGGAACAGTTGGTGCTCTCATGCATGCTTCAGTGTTGCTTGCCTCGAAGCGAGCACAAAAGGCATTTAGCCCGTCTGGTAGGCTCGTTTCACATTTCACTGGGCAGCTCACGGCTGGGTTTCCCTACATAGACAGTAATAGTTTGCGAGCCCTGCCACATCCGACGAGCATCAGAGCCCGTGTAGTTGGATTCAATCTTAGACCTGTATTGACAGGAATCAGGAGGATAGACTTATGATCAGATTTTCCAAATGGAGGGAGAGGGAGAGCTTTAAGTACGTGTCTCTGTGTATGGAGTAAAGGTGGTCTAGAGTTTTTTTCTCCCTCTGGTTGCACATGTGACATGCTGGTAGAAATGAGATAAAATGGATTTAAATTTGACTGGATTAAATTCCCCGGCCACTAGGAGCGCCGCTTCTGGATGAGAATTGTATTGCTTAGGGCCTCATACAGATGATTGAGTGCGGTCTTAGAGCCAGCGGCGGTTTGTGGTGATAAATATACAGCTACGAAAAAATACAGAATAAAAATCTGAAATTTATTTAAGTTTTTATTTCTATCATCACATTCCCAGAGGGTCAGAAGTTTACATACACTCAATTAGTATTTGGTAGCATTGCCTTTAAATTATTTAACTTTGGTCAAACGTTTCTGGTAGCCTTCCTCAAGCTTCCCACAAAAAAAGTTTGTTGAATTTTGTCCCATTCCTCATTACAGAGCCGGTGTAACTGAGTCAAGTTTGTAGGCCTCCTTGCTCGCACACTCTTTTTCAGTTCTGCCCACAAATTTTCTATTGGATTGAGGTCAGGGCTTTGTGATGGCCACTCCAATACCTTGACTTTGTTGTCCTTAAGCCATTTTGCCACAACTTAGGAAGTATGCTTGGGGTCATTGTCCATTTGGAAGACCCATTTACAACCAAGCTTTCACTTCCTGACTGATGCCTTGAGATGTTGCTTCAATATATCCACATCATTTTAATTCCTCATGATTCCATCTATTTTGTGAAGTGCACCAGTCCCTCCTGCAGTAAAACACCCTCACAACATGATGCTGCCATCCCCGTGCTTCACGGTTGGGATGGTATTCTTCGGCATGCAAGCCTCCCCTTTTTTCCTCCAAACATAACGATGGTCATTATAGTCTAACAGATATATTTTTGTTTCATCAGACCAGAAGACATCTCTCCAAAAATTCGATCTTTGTCCCCATGTGTATTTGCAAACCTTAGTCTGGCTTTTTAAGAATGTTTTGGAGCAGTGGCTTCTTCCTTGCTGAACAGCCTTTCAGGTTATGTCGATATAGGACTCGTTTTACTGTGGATATAGATGCTTTTGTACCTGTTTCCTCCAGAATCTTCACAAGGTCCTTTGGTGCTGTTCTGGGATTGATTTGCACTTTTCGCACCAAAGTACGTTCATCTCTAGGAGACAGAACGCGTCTCCTTCCTGAGCGGTATGACGGCTGCGAAATCAAAGTTTATGTGTCACATTTGCAGAATACAACAGGTATTCTTCAACCTTACAGTGAAATGCTTACTTACAGGCTCTAACCAATGGTGCGGTGTGTGTGTGTGTGTGTGTGTGTGTGTGTGTGTGTGTGTGTGTGTGTGTGTGTGTGTGTGTGTGTGTGTGTGTGTGTGTGTGTGTGTGTGTGTGTGTGTAGGTAAGTAAAGAAATAAAACAACAGTAAAAAGACATTTGGAACATTAGCAAGGCTATATACAGGCACCGGTTAGTCAAGATTGTTGAGGTAGTATGTACATGTAGGAATGATTGGAATGGTTAATGTGACTGTATGATGGCTGTGTGATCTCATGGTGTTTATACGTGCGTACTATATTTTGTACAGATGAACGTGGTATCTTCAGGCGTGTGAAAATTGTTCCCAAGGATGAACCAGACTTGTGGAGGTCTACAATTTTTTTATTTTGGTTTTCCCATGATGTCAAGCACATAGGCACTGAGTTTGAAGGTAGGCCTTGAAATACATCCACAGCTACACCTCCAATTGACGTCAATTAGCCTATCAGAAGCTTCTTCAGCCATGACATCATTTTCTGGAATTTTCCAAGCTGTTTAAGGGCGCAGTCAACTTAATGTATGTAAACTACTGACCCACTGGAATTGTGATACAGTGAAATAATCTGTCTGTAAACAATTGTTGGAAAAACGACTTGTGTCATGCACAAAGTAGATGTCCTAACCGATTTGCCAAAACTATAGTTTGTGGAGTGTTTGAAAAACTAGTTTTAATGACTCCAACCTCCAAACTTCTTACTTCAACTATACTTTTACTTTGTACTTTTCCTCAAGTTTGACAATTAATTACTTCCTCCTCTGCTGACTTATTATTTTTCTATTTTTTTCTTCTATTTCTCTTTTTTTTCTCTCTGCATTGTTGGGAAAGACCAGCAAGTTGTATTTCACTGTTAGTCTCCACACGTTGTTTACGAAGCATGTGACAAAATTGGATTTGGTTTGTTTTTGGGCCCCACATGCTTCCTTAGTTTAGCATACATAGATAAATATACTTCCTTAGTCCACTGACTTTCTGACCTCTGATTGGAAGCTATAACTAGTCATTCCTTCCTCGTTATGTTACTGTCATTACCAGTCATTAACTTCCCATGAAGATTGGAATGATATCCAGGAAGAAGCCAATGTTGACTCAGAGACTCTTTTGTAGTGCAACTCAACTAAAACCTGGACGCAACATAAAAAAAACGTGTTTTGTCTGATGTGTCTCCTGGCCTCTGGTCTGCTGTGTCTCCTGGCCTGTGGTCTGATGTGTCTCCTGGCCTGTGGTCTGATGTGTCTCCTGGCCTGTGGTCTGCTGTGTCTCCTGGCCTGTGGTCTGATGTGTCTCCTGGCCTGTGGTCTGATGTGTCTCCTGGCCTGTGGTCAGATGTGTCTCCTGGCCTGTGGTCTGCTGTGTCTCCTGGCCTGTGGTCAGATGTGTCTCCTGGCCTGTGGTCAGATGTGTCTCCTGGCCTGTGGTCTGCTGTGTCTCCTGGCCTGTGGTCAGATGTGTCTCCTGGCCTGTGGTCTGATGTGTCTCCTGGCCTGTGGTCTGCTGTGTCTCCTGGCCTGTGGTCTGATGTGTCTCCTGGCCTGTGGTCTGCTGTGTCTCCTGGCCTGTGGTCTGATGTGTCTCCTGTGCTGGCCTGTGGGTCTCTGTGTCTCCTGGCCTGTGGTCTGATGTGTCTCCTGGCCTGTGGTCTGCAGTGTCTCCTGGCCTGTGGTCTGATGTGTCTCCTGGCCTGTGGTCTGCTGTGTCTCCTGGCCTGTGGTCTGATGTGTCTCCTGGCCTGTGGTCTGATGTGTCTCCTGGCCTGTGGTCTGATGTGTCTCTTGGCCTGTGGTCAGATGTGTCTCCTGGCCTGTGGTCTGATGTGTCTCCTGGCCTGTGGTCTGCTGTGTCTCCTGGCCTGTGGTCTGATGTGTCTCCTGGCCTGTGGTCTGCTGTGTCTCCTGGCCTGTGGTCTGATGTGTCTCCTGGCCTGTGGTCTGATGTGTCTCCTGGCCTGTGGTCAGATGTGTCTCCTGGCCTGTGGTCTGATGTGTTTCCTGGCCTGTGGTCTGATGTGTCTCCTGGCCTGTGGTCTGATGGCCTGTGGTCTGCTGTGTCTCCTGGCCTGTGGTCTGCTGTGTCTCCTGGCCTGTGGTCTGATGTGTCTCCTGGCCTGTGGTCTGCTGTGTCTCCTGGCCTGTGGTCTGCTGTGTCTCCTGGCCTGTGGTCTGCTGTGTCTCCTGGCCTGTGGTCTGCTGTGTCTCCTGGCCTGTGGTCTGATGACTCCAATTTGCTTACCGCCCAAATAGGTCCACAGACGATGCAATCTCAACCACACTGCACACTGCCCTAACCCACCAGGACAAGAGGAATACCTATGTGTGAATGCTGTTCATCGACTACAGCTCGGCATTCAACACCATAGTACCCTCCAAGCTCGTCATCAAGCTCGAGACCCTGGATCTCGACCCCGCCCTGTGCAACTGGGTACTGGACTTCCTGACGGGCCGCCCCCCAGGTGGTGAGGGTAGGCAACAACATCTCCTCCCCGCTGATCCTCAACACGGGGGCCCCACAAGGGTGCGTTCTGATCCCTCTCCTGTACTCCCTGTTCACCCACGACTGCGTGGCCACGCACGCCTCCAACTCAATCATCAAGTTTGCGGACGACACAACAGTGGTAGGCTTGATTACCAACAACGACGAGACGGCCTACAGGGAGGAGGTGAGGGCCCTCGGAGTGTGGTGTCAGGAAAATAACCTCACACTCAACGTCAACAAAACTAAGGAGATGATTGTGGACTTCAGGAAACAGCAGAGGGAACACCCCCCTATCCACATCGGTGGAACAGTAGTGGAGAGGGTAGCAAGTTTTAAGTTCCTCGGCATACACATCACAGACAAACTGAATTGGTCCACTCACACTGACAGCGTCGTGAAGAAGGTGCAGCAGCGCCTCTTCAACCTCAGGAGGCTGAAGAAATTCGGCTTGTCACCAAAAGCACTCACAAACTTCTACAGATGCACAATCGAGAGCATCCTGGCGGGCTGTATCACCGCCTGGTACGGCAACTGCTCCGCCCTCAACCGTAAGGCTCTCCAGAGGGTAGTGAGGTCTGCACAACGCATCACCGGGGGCAAACTACCTGCCCTCCAGGACACCTACACCACCCGATGTTACAGGAAGGCCATAAAGATCATCAAGGACATCAACCACCCGAACCACTGCCTGTTCACCCCGCTATCATCCAGAAGGCGAGGTCAGTACAGGTGCATCAAAGCTGGGACCGAGAGACTGAAAAGCAGCTTCTATCTCAAGGCCATCAGACTGTTAAACAGCCACCACTAACATTGAGTGGCTGCTGCCAACACACTGTCATTGACACTGACCCAACTCCAGCCACTTTAATAATGGGAATTGATGGGAAATGATGTAAATATATCACTAGCCACTTTAAACAATGCTACCTTATATAATGTTACATACCCTACATTATTCATCTCATATGCATACGTATATACTGTACTCTACATCATCGACTGCATCCTTATGTAATACATGTATCACTAGCCACTTTAACTATGCCACTTTGTTTACTTTGTCTACATACTCATCTCATATGTATATACTGTACTCGATACCATCTACTGTATGCTGCTCTGTACCATCACTCATTCATATATCCTTATGTACATATTCTTTATCCCCTTACACTGTGTATAAGACAGTAGTTTTGGAATTGTTAGTTAGATTACTTGTTGGTTATCACTGCATTGTCGGAACTAGAAGAACAAGCATTTCCCTACACTCGCATTAACATCTGCTAACCATGTGTATGTGACAAATAAAACTTGATTTGATTTGATCTGATGTGTCTCCTGGCCTGTGGTCTGATGTGTCTCCTGGCCTGTGGTCTGATGTGTCTCCTGGCCTGTGGTCTGATGTGTCTCCTGGCCTGTGGTCTGATGTGTCTCCTGGCCTGTGGTCTGATGTGTCTCCTGGCCTGTGGTCTGCTGTGTCTCCTGGCCTGTGGTCTGATGTGTCTCCTGGCCTGTGGTCTGATGTGTCTCCTGGCCTGTGGTCGGATGTGTCTCCTGGCCTGTGGTCTGCTGTGTCTCCTGGCCTGTGGTCAGATGTGTCTCCTGGCCTGTGGTCTGCTGTGTCTCCTGGCCTGTGGTCTGATGTGTTTCCTGGCCTGTGGTCTGATGTGTCTCCTGGCCTGTGGTCTGATGTGTCTCCTGGCCTGTGGTCTGCTGTGTCTCCTGGCCTGTGGTCTGATGTGTGTGTCTCCTGGCCTGTGGTCTGCTGTGTCTCCTGGCCTGTGGTCTGCTGTGTGTGTCTCCTGGCCTGTGGTCTGATGTGTCTCCTGGCCTGTGGTCTGATGTGTCTCCTGGCCTGTGGTCTGATGTGTCTCCTGGCCTGTGGTCTGATGTGTCTCCTGGCCTGTGGTCTGATGTGTCTCCTGGCCTGTGGTCTGATGTGGTCTGATGTGTCTCCTGGCCTGTGGTCTGCTGGCCTGTGGTCTGATGTGTCTCCTGGCCTGTGGTCTGATGTGGTCTGATGTGTCTCCTGGCCTGTGGTCTGCTGGCCTGTGGTCTGATGTGTCTCCTGGCCTGTGGTCTCCTGGCCTGTGGTCTGATGTGTCTCCTGGCCTGTGGTCTGATGTGGTCTGATGTGTCTCCTGGCCTGTGGTCTGCTGGCCTGTGGTCTGATGTGTCTCCTGGCCTGTGGTCAGCTTCTTTTTTTTTTTTTGTAACTGTGTGTGTAAACTTCCGACTTCAACTGTACATATTCTTATTCCATCCTTTTACTTAGATTTGTGTGTACAAGGTAGTTGTCTTGGAATTGTTAGATTAGATGTTTGATATTGCTGCGCTGTCGAAAACTAGAAGCACAAGCATTTCGCTACACTCGCATTAACATCTGCTAACCATGTGTACGTGACCAATACCATCTGCTAACCATGTGACCAATACCATCTGCTAACCATGTGAGCAATACCATCTGCTAAACATGTGACCAATAACATCTGCTAACCATGTGACCAATACCATCTGCTAACCATGTGACCAATACCATCTGCTAACCATGTGACCAATAACATCTGCTAACCATGTGTACGTGACCAATAACATCTGCTAACCATGTGACCAATACCATCTGCTAACCATGTGACCAATACTATCTGCTAACCATGTGACCAATACCATCTGCTAACCATGTGACCAATACCATCTGCTAACCATGTGACCAATACCATCTGCTAACCATGTGACCAATACCATCTGCTAACCATGTGACCAATACCATCTGCTAACCATGTGACCAATACATCTGCTAACCATGTGACCAATACCATCTGCTAACCATGTGACCAATACCATCTGCTAACCATGTGACCAATACCATCTGCTAACCATGTGACCAATACCATCTGCTAACCATCTGCTAACCATGTGACCAATACCATCTGCTAACCATGTGACCAATACCATCTGCTAACCATGTGACCACCTCAAGCTGAACCTCGGCAAGACGGAGCTGCTCTTCCTCCCGGGGAAGGACTGCCCGTTCCATGATCTCGCCATCACGGTTGACAACTCCATTGTGTCCTCCTCCCAGAGCGCTAAGAACCTTGGCGTGATCCTGGACAACACCCTGTCGTTCTCAACTAACATCAAGGCGGTGGCCCGTTCCTGTAGGTTCATGCTCTACAACATCCGCAGAGTACGACCCTGCCTCACACAGGAAGCGGCGCAGGTCCTAATCCAGGCACTTGTCATCTCCCGTCTGGATTACTGCAACTCGCTGTTGGCTGGGCTCCATGCCTGTGCCATTAAACCCCTACAACTCATCCAGAACGCCACAGCCCGTCTGGTGTTCAACCTTCCCAAGTTCTCTCACGTCACCCCGCTCCTCCGCTCTCTCCACTGGCTTCCAGTTGAAGCTCGCATCCGCTACAAGACCATGGTGCTTGCCTACGGAGCTGTGAGGGGAATGGCACCTCAGTACCTCCAGGCTCTGATCAGGCCCTACACCCAAACAAGGGCACTGCGTTCATCCACCTCTGGCCTGCTCGCCTCCCTACCACTGAGGAAGTACAGTTCCCGCTCAGCCCAGTCAAAACTGTTCGCTGCTCTGGCCCCCCAATGGTGGAACAAACTCCCTCACGACGCCAGGACAGCGGAGTCAATCACCACCTTCCGGAGACACCTGAAACCCCACCTCTTTAAGGAATACCTAGGATAGGATAAGTAATCCTTCTCACCCCCCCCCCCCTTTTAAGATTTAGATGCACTATTGTAAAGTGACTGTTCCACTGGATGTCATAAGGTGAATGCACCAATTTGTAAGTCGCTCTGGATAAGAGCGTCTGCTAAATGACTTAAATGTAAATGTAAATGTAAATGCTAACCATATGACCAATACCATCTGCTTACCATGTGACCAATACCATCTGCTTACCATGTGACCCATACCATCTGCTAACCATGTGACTAATACCATCTGCTAACCATGTGACCAATACCATCTGCTAACCATGTGACCAATACCATCTGCTAACCATGTGACCAATACCATCTGCTAACCATGTGACCAATACCATCTGCTAACCATGTGACCAATACCATCTGCTAACCATGTGACCAATACCATCTGCTAACCATGTGACCAATACCATCTGCTAACCATGTGACCAATACCATCTGCTAACCATGTGACCAATACCATCTGCTTACCATGTGACCCATACCATCTGCTAACCATGTGACCAATACCATCTGCTAACCATGTGACCAATACCATGTGCTAACCATGTGACCAATACCATCTGCTAACCATGTGACCAATACCATCTGCTAACCATGTGACCAATACCATCTGCTAACCATGTGACCAATAACATCTGATTTGATTTGATAACAGGGATTTGAACACATTTCTGGATTATGTTCATTTTATTAAACACTTGACATGTTGTGTTGATATTTCTGTTATATTTGTGCGCGTGTGTGTGTCTGCTATTGACATTTGTCCATAGAATCAATGACCAAAAAAAACAAACATATTTTTGACATCCAG
This sequence comes from Oncorhynchus keta, assembly GCF_023373465.1. Taxonomy (NCBI): domain Eukaryota; kingdom Metazoa; phylum Chordata; class Actinopteri; order Salmoniformes; family Salmonidae; genus Oncorhynchus; species Oncorhynchus keta. Next base: position 2,647,508 of record NC_068447.1, on the reverse strand, counting down.
TATGTACTCTGACCTTTCATTCAGCACCAGAAATACATGTCATGCCAACGTCTTTTCAACATCATTTCGTTTCCTGTGATAGGATAGGCTGTCGGAATGGGCATGGTGGGGGGTGTGTGGGTCTCTAATCACATGGAATGGTATGAGGTGTGTGTGTGTGTGTGTGTGTGTGTATACTTTGTAAGGAAACTCCACCTCTCCCGAGTGGAAGTCCCTCTCTGCCACTGTTCAGGCTACTCACACACACACACATTGGGAGGAAGCTCTCCCATGATGCCAGTGAGATAATGTATTTTAGACTGGTATGAGGTGTCTCTGGCTCCCCTCTCAGTTAGGGGGAGTGGTGAGCTCTACAGCAGATTCTCACAACTCAATCGCTGGTTGAAAACTGTTTTCTGCCCCTCCCAAAAGATAGAATTTGTAGATAATTGGCCCTCTTTCTGGGACTCACCCACAAACAGGACCAAGCCTGACCTGCTGAGGAGTGACGGACTCCATCCTAGCTGGAGGGGTGCTCTCATCTTATCTACCAACATAGACAGGGCTCTAACTCCTCTAGCGCCACAATGAGATAGGGTGTAGGCCAGGCAGCAGGCTGTTAGCCAGCCTGCCATCTTAGTGGAGTCTGCCATTAGCACAGTCAGTGTAGTCAGCTCAGCTATCACCATTGAGACCGTGTCTGTGCCTTGACCTGGGTTGGGCAAAACTAAACATGGCGGTGTTCACTTTAGCAATCTCACTGGAATAAAGACCACCTCCATTCCTGTCATTACTGAAAGAGATCATGATACCTCACATCTCAAAATAGGGCTACTTAATGTTAGATCCCTTACTTCCAAGGCAGTTGTAGTCAATGAACTAATCACTGGTCATAATCTTGATGTGATTGGCCTGACTGAAACTTGGCTTAAGACTGATGAATTTACTGTGTTAAATGAGGCCTCACCTCCTGGTTACACTAGTGACCATATCCCCCGTGCATCCCGCAAAGGCGGAGCTGTTGCTAACATTTACGATAGAAAATGTCAATTTATTATAATCTAAAGTTATAGTAGGCCTGTAGTAGCTAATAGACCGTAGGCTAAAGTTATAGTAGGCCTGTAGTAGCTAATACACTTTAGGCTAAAGTTATAGTAGGCCTGTAGTAGCTAATAGACCGTAGGCTAAAGTTATAGTAGGCCTGTAGTAGCTAATAGACCGTAGACTAAAGTTATAGTAGGCCTGTAGTAGCTAATACACTTTAGGCTAAAGTTATAGTAGGCCTGTAGCAGCTAATACACTTTAGGCTAAAGTTATAGTAGGCCTGTAGTAGCTAATACACTTTAGGCTAAAGTTATAGTAGGCCTGTAGTAGCTAATAGACCGTAGGCTAAAGTTATAGTAGGCCTGTAGTAGCTAATAGACCGTAGACTAAAGTTATAGTAGGCCTGTAGTAGCTAATACACTGTAGGCTAAAGTTATAGTAGGCCTGTAGTAGCTAATACACTGTAGGCTAAAGTTATAGTAGGCCTGTAGTAGCTAATACACTGTAGGCTAAAGTTATAGTAGGCCTGTAGTAGCTAATACACTGTAGGCTAAAGTTATAGCAGTCCTATAGTAGCTAATACGCCATAGGCTAAAGTTGGGGCGGCAGATAGCCTAGTGGTTAGAGCGTTGGACTAGTAACGTTGGACTAGTAACCGCAAGATTGAATCCCTGAGCTGACCAGGTAAAAATCTGTCATTCTGCCCCTGAACAAGGCAGTTGGCACTGTTCCTAGACCAGTTAACCCACTGTTCCTAGACCAGTTAACCCACTGTTCCTAGACCAGTTAACCCACTGTTCCTAGACCAGTTAATCCACTGTTCCTAGACCAGTTAACCCACTGTTCCTAGACCAGTTAACCCACTGTTCCTAGACCAGTTAACCCACTGTTCCTAGACCAGTTAACCCACTGTTCCTAGACCAGTTAACCCACTGTTCCTAGACCAGTTAATCCACCGTTCCTAGACCAGTTAACCCACTGTTCCTAGACCAGTTAACCCACTGTTCCTAGACCAGTTAACCCACTGTTCCTAGACCAGTTAACCCACTGTTCCTAGACCAGTTAATCCACCGTTCCTAGACCAGTTAACCCACTGTTCCCATGTAGGTCGTTATTGTAAATAAGACATTTGTTCTTAATTGACTTGCCTTGTTAAAAAAAAGTAAAAAATAAATACAAGCCCTATAGCAGACTAAATTGTAATACATTTATCTAAATGTATTGGACTCCAACAAACGATCTGGTCGATCAATTGTTATGTGAACAGTTATTGGAATGTTGACATTTTTTATTATGCCAACTTTTACTGTGGGGCATTTAAACATGTCACAGAGTGCTTGGGAATAATTATAAGCAGTCCTTTCAGACTGTCTCCAATGGCAGTTACTGTATTCCACCACAAGATGGAAGTGTTTTCAGATTTTTCATTACAAATGATTACTGTTTATTTTCGTGTGACAATTTCAAACACATACACGCACTGATCCACACGGTATTACATGCGATTAGAAAGGTTCAGAAGTTTGGACGTGGGTACACAGACCCACGAGACACTGCGGCTTCGTGATGAGTTCATCTTTTTTTTGTGGCCACCACCCTCATCAAAGTTGCCCTTGATTACATGAAGTGATTTCGTTGTTGTTGTGCTTAACCTTCAGAGTAGGCTATTGTAAAAGACAGTGTGGTTTATAGAATATGATAAAGTGTTGATACTCATTAAAATGCAAATCAATTTATAAAAAAATTTTGACATTCGTTTTTCTGTTTTTTTTCTTTTATCGTTATTCTGTCTCTCACTGTTCAAATAAACTTACCATTAAAATTATAGACTGGTCATTTCTTTGTCAGTGGGCAAACGTACAAAATCAGCAGGGGATCAAATACTCCCCCCCCCCTCACTGTATGAGGACAGATTTTACACTGAGAATGAACAAAGCTCTCTGTCTCAAAAAAAGACAGTCAGGGCGGATAAATTGAAATCAGACCAGTCTTTCTTTTTCTTTCTTCTTTAGAGAGCGTTCATGTTTCACTCTCACAGAACACATTCGATGTCCGCAGCCCCCTCTCATAAAACCAAAACAAAATATAAGGGAGCTTGAAGATTTTTTTTTTTTAGGGATAGAGGGCTTAACTGTATCCCAAAAGAAATGAAAACATGTTTCGAACTGAACTCATTCACATAGACATACAAAGTGTATGGTGCTGTAGATTAGTATGCCATACAGCGTGTCCCGCACAACCAGGTCTCCAGTACTGCCATCATGGGCCAGTATCATCGTGAAGTATCTGATGACAAAGTGTTCTATTTAGTCATTGATTTAGTTGTCTAAAATAGTTTCTGTTTTAAGGTACGTAGTGGTGGTTTCTCACCTAAATCAGCGGTTTTGAGAAGCTCTAAGCCTGTTTTCACCATTCCTGCTTTTACTGACAAGGATCTGCACAGTTCTCTCTAATCTAACCTGCTCTCTAATCCCTGATACAGTGGAAACAGTTCTCTTTCTCTCTCTCTTTCCCGTTCTCTAATCCCTGATACAGTGGAAACAGTTCTCTTTCTCTCTCTCTTTCCCGTTCTCTAATCCCTGATACAGTGGAAACAGTTCTCTTTCTCTCTCTCTTTCCCGTTCTCTAATCCCTGATACAGTGGAAACAGTTCTCTTTCTCTCTCTCTTTCCCGTTCTCTAATCCCTGATACAGTGGAAACAGTTCTCTTTCTCTCTCTCTTTCCCGTTCTCTAATCCCTGATACAGTGGAAACAGTTCTCTTTCTCTCTCTCTTTCCCGTTCTCTAATCCCTGATAGAGTGGAAACAGTTATCTCTCTCTCTTTGCTGCTCTCTAATTCATGATACAGTGGAAACAGTGCGGTAGATTAAAATGTAAGCACAGAACAGTACAGTAAATGGACTCAGCTGAGATTTTACATGAATTATTCAAAAGGGACTGGGAGACATCCAAGATGATTTGAGAAACAAAGAGACATTATCCTCCCTGCCTCTCCTCTGTCTAGAGTCAACTCTGTCTGAGAAGAGGAGAGCATGATTCCTAACACATGTACTGGTACACACACACACACACTGGTACACACACACACACACACACACACACACACACACACACACACACACACACACACACACACACACACACACACACACACACACACACACACACACACACACACACACACACACACACACACACACACACACACACACACACACACACACACACAGGTAAAAAAAAAAAAAAGCTGACCACAGGCCAGGACACACATCAGACCACAGGCCAGGAGACATAGCAGACCACAGGCCAGGAGACACAGCAGACCACAGGCCAGGAGACACATCAGACCACAGGCCAGGAGACACAGCAGACCACAGGCCAGGAGACACATCAGACCACAGTCCAGGAGACACTGCAGACCACAGGCCAGGAGACACATCAGACCACAGGCCAGGAGACACATCAGACCACAGGCCAGGAGACACATCAGACCACAGGCCAGGAGACACAGCAGACCACAGGCCAGGAGACACAGCAGACCACAGGCCAGGAGACACATCTGACCACAGGCCAGGAGACACATCAGACCACAGGCCAGGAGACACAGCAGACCACAGGCCAGCAGACCACAGGCCAGGAGACACAGCAGACCATAGGCCAGGAGACACATCAGACCACAGGCCAGGAGACACATCAGACCACAGGCCAGGAGACACATCTGACCACAGGCCAGGAGACACATCAGACCACAGGCCAGGAGACACATCAGACCACAGGCCAGGAGACACACATCAGACCACAGGCCAGGAGACACATCAGACCACAGGCCAGGAGACACATCAGACCACAGGCCAGGAGACACATCAGACCACAGGCCAGGAGACACATCAGACCACAGGCCAGGAGACACATCTGACCACAGGCCAGGAGACACAGCAGACCACAGGCCAGGAGACACATCAGACCACAGGCCAGGAGACACAGCAGACCACAGGCCAGGAGACACAGCAGACCACAGGCCAGGAGACACATCAGACCACAGGCCAGGAGACACATCTGACCACAGGCCAGGAGACACAGCAGACCACAGGCCAGGAGACACATCAGACCACAGGCCAGGAGACACATCAGACCACAGGCCAGGAGTCACATCAGACCACAGGCCAGGAGACACATCAGACCACAGGCCAGGAGACACAACAGACCACAGGCCAGGAGACACATCAGACCACAGGCCAGGAGACACATCAGACCACAGGCCAGGAGACACATCAGACCACAGGCCAGGAGACACATCAGACCACAGGCCAGGAGACACATCAGACCACAGGCCAGGAGTCACATCAGACCACAGGCCAGGAGACACATCAGACCACAGGCCAGGAGACACATCAGACCACAGGCCAGGAGACACAGCAGACCAAAGGCCAGGAGACACATCAGACCACAGGCCAGGAGACACATCAGACCACAGGCCAGGAGACACATCTGACCACAGGCCAGGAGACACTGCAGACCACAGGCCAGGAGACACATCAGACCACAGGCCAGGAGACACTGCAGACCACAGGCCAGGAGACACATCAGACCACAGGCCAGGAGACACATCAGACCACAGGCCAGGAGACACATCAGACCACAGGCCAGGAGACACATCAGACCACAGGCCAGGAGACACATCAGACCACAGGCCAGGAGACACAGCAGACCACAGGCCAGGAGACACATCAGACCACAGGCCAGGAGACACAGCAGACCACAGGCCAGGAGACACAGCAGACCACAGGCCAGGAGACACATCTGACCACAGGCCAGGAGACACAGCAGACCACAGGCCAGCAGACCACAGGCCAGGAGACACAGCAGACCACAGGCCAGGAGACACAGCAGACCACAGGCCAGGAGACACATCAGACCACAGGCCAGGAGACACATCAGACCACAGGCCAGGAGACACAGCAGACCAGAGGCCAGGAAACACATCAGACAAAACATGTTTTTTTTTATGTTGCGTCCAGGTTTTAGTTGAGTTGCACTACAAAAGAGTCTCTGAGTCAACATTGGCTACTTCCTGGATATCATTCCAATCTTTCCTAATAGTTCATGGGAAGTTAATGACTGGTAATGACAGTAACATAACGAGGAAGGAATGACTAGTTATAGCTTCCAATCAGAGGTCAGAAAGTCAGTGGACTAAGGAAGTATATTTATCCATGAATGCTAAACTAGGGAAGTATATTTATCTATGAATGCCAAACTAAGGAAGTATATTTATCTATGAATGCCAAACTAAGGAAGTATATTTATCTATGAATGCTAAACTAAGGACGTATATTTATCTATGAATGCTAAACTAAGGAAGTATATTTATCTATGAATGCTAAACTAAGGAAGTATATTTATCTATGAATGCCAAACTAAGGTAGTATATTTATCTATGAATGCTAAACTAAGGAATTATATTTATCTATGAATGCTAAACTAAGGTAGTATATTTATCTATGAATGCCAAACTAAGGAAGTATATTTATCTATGAATGCTAAACTAAGGAAGTATATTTATCTATGAATGCCAAACTAAGGAAGTATATTTATCTATGAATGCCAAACTAAGGAAGTATATTTATCTATGAATGCTAAACTAAGGAAGTATATTTATCTATGAATGCTAAATTAAGGAAGTATATTTATCTATGAATGCTAAACTAAGGAAGTATATTTATCTATGAATGCTAAACTAAGGAAGTATACAGTGCCTTGCAAAAGTATTCACCCCCTTGGTGTTTTTCCTATTTTGTTGCATTACAACCTGTAATTTAAATGGATGTTTTATTTGGATTTCATGTAATGGACATAAACAAAATAGTCCAAATTGGTGAAGCGAAACGATAAAAAATTACTCCTTTCTAAAAACTCAAAAAAATATTCAAACGACAAGTGGTGCGTGTATTCACCCCCTTTACGATGAAGCCTCTAAATTAGATCTGGTGCAACCAATTACCTTTCAGAAGTCACATAATTGAACGAGTGGAAATACAAAGTTGATATGGACCTTTTTAGGACACGAAAAATTATTTTATCTAACAAAACGACACTTCATGTTATCTTTGGGACACTTCGGATGATAAAATCAGAGCAAGATTTCAGAATGTAAGTACACATTTCACCTTCAGAGGTGAATTTATTAAACCTATCGCGGTGAAAAAAGTGTTTTGTTGTTAGGAGCTCTCCTTAAACAATAGCATGGCATTTTTTCTCAGTAATAGCTACTGTAATAGCTACTGTTATATTAACAAGAACTTAAGCTTTCAGCCCGATATAAGACAATTATATGTACCAACATTTTTTGTTTCTTTAAAATCTGCAATGGTGACAAAAGCCGCTGAATGATTTACAACTGTCCTGTTGACGGGACGCCGATCCCTAACTTCATCAGAGAGGCAACAAAGAGACGAGTATCTGTCCATAGGACCACTTTAAGCCGTACACTCCACAGAGCTGAGCTTTATAGAAGAGTGGTCAGAATAAAAGCCATTGATTAAAGAAAAACATAAGCAAACACGTTTGGTGTTCGTCATAAAGGCACATGGGAGACTCCCCAAACATATGGAAGAAGGTACTTTCGTTAAATGAGACTAAAATTTTGCTTTTTTCGCCATCAAAGAAATTGCTATGTCTGGTGCAAATCCCAACACCTCTCATCACCCCAAGAGCACCATCCCCACAGTGAAGCACGGTGGTGGCAGCATCATCCTGTGGGGATGTTTCTTCATCAGCAGGGACTGAGAAACTGGTCAGAATTGAGGGCGCTAAATACAGGGAAATTCTTGAGGGAATCCTTTTTCAGTCTTCCAAAGATTTGAGACTGCGGCGGAGGTTCACCTTCCAGCAGGACAATGACCCTAAGCATACTGATAAAGCAACACTTGAGTGGTTTAAGGGGAAACATTTAAATGTCTTGGAATGGCCTTGTCACAACTTCTGCCGAAGTCGGTCCCTCTCCTTGTTCGGGTGGCGTTCGGCAGTCGCCGTCACCAACCTTCTAGCCATCGCCGATCCACTTTTCATTTTCCATTGGTTTTGTCTTGTCTTCCATCACACCTGGTTCCATATCCATCAATTACATGTTGTGTATTTAACCCTCTGTTCCCCCCCATGTCCTTGTCTGTAATTGTTTGTTGTCAGTGCTTGTGCACGTTATGTTCTGGTGAGCGTCGGGTTCCCATGTATTTTATTGTTCTGTATCCGGTGGGTTTTGATAATTGAACTTAGTCGTTGGAAACACAGGGTCGCTCTCCTGCGTCTGACTTCTCTGTCGCCAGTACGCACCCCTGACAGGTCTAGTCAAAGCCCAGACCTCAATCGAATTGAGAATCTGTGGTATGACCTAAAGATTGCTGTACACCAGCAGAACCCATACAACTAGGATCTGGAGCAGTTTTGCCTTGAAGAATGGGCAAAAATCCCAGTGGCTAGATGTGCCAAGCTTATAGAGACACACCACAGGAAACTTGCAGCTGTAATTGCTGCAAAAGGTGGCTCTACAAAGTATTGACTTTGGGGAAGTGAATAGTTATGCACGCTCAAGTTCTGTTTTTTTTGTCTTATTTCTTGTTTGATTCTCAATATAAAACATTTTGCATCTTCAAAGTGGGAGGCATGCTGTGTAAATCATATGATACAACCCCCCCCAAAAATCAATTTTAATTCTAGGTTGTAAGGTAAGAAAATAAGAAAAATGCCAAGGGGGGTGAATATTTTCGCAAGCCACTGTATATATCCACCGCACCTCAGACTGATCCTCTCCTATGTAGCTGGCTACCCTGCCGCCAGAAAGCCTCTCCTCTAGCCTTGGTCGATCAGTGTCACGCCCCATATCCTCATCTTCTAAATGTCTTGAGTAATTGTAAAAGAAAACCAATTGCACGCTAGAAAATATCAAAGTGTTTTGGACATTCAAGTTTCAAATACAGTATACCCAGTCCATTAAATGCTTATGTGCAGGTTCCTTTTAATTTAATTATTTTTATTTGACCTTTATTTAACCAGGCAACTAATTAAGAACACATTCTTATTTTCAATGACGGCCTGGGAACAGTGGGTTAACTGCCTGTTCAGGGGCAGAACGACAGATTTGTACCTAGTCAGCTCGGGGGATTGAACTCACAACCTTCTGGTTACTAGTCCAACGCTCTAACCACTAGGCTACCCTGCCACCTCTACACTCTAACCACTAGGCTACGCTGCCACCTCTACACTCTAACCACTAGGCTACCCTTCTCGACAATGCAACAACAATTAGAAAAAATAAAAGATAAGAATACAAACATTACGACTTCGGTCAAAATATGAATTTCTTCAGCCTCCTTAGGAACTAGAGGTACCACAATGCCAGTTCACTTACCTCCTCCCTGGATCATCGTTGTTGGTTATCAGGCCTACAGCCGTGGTGTCGTCAGAAAACTTGATGATGGAGTTGGTGTTGTTGAGTTGTTACTGCCAGAACCAGTATCTGGAACAAGACACACTGCTGTGAGAGCACAGGGTTTTCACTTGATATACTGTTGGACACAGTCCTCAACTCTCTTCCTACAACATTAATCTCCCTTTATCGAATTTCTCACACTTTTCTTTGTTTAGCTCCACAGCACATCATTCTCTCACTCCTTTCTTCACTCACCTTTCTCCTCAGCAGTCTCAGAACATGTTCCCTAACTCCTCTTCTCTCCTCTCCTCTCCTCTTCCCTTCCCTTCACTATCCCTCTCTCAAACCTTGACCTGGCTCAGCTGGGGACTGCAGCACTTCCTCCTTGGCCAGAGCACTTCCGGACCACCCCGCTAGCTGTCCTCCAGGCTCCACCCCGCTAGCTGTCCTCCAGGCTCCACCCCGCTAGCTGGTCTCCAGGCTCCACCCCGCTAGCTGTCCTCCAGGCTCCACCCCGCTAGCTGGTCTCTAGGCTCCACCCCGCTAGCTGGTCTCCAGGCCCCACACCGCAAGCTGGTCTCGAGGCTCCACCCGGCTAGCTGGTCTCCAGTTTCCACCCAGCTAGCGGGTCTCCAGAATCCACTCCGCTAGCTGGTCTCCAGGCTCCACCCCGCTAGCTGTCCTCCAGGCTCCACCCCGCTAGCTGGTCTCCAGAATCCACCCCGCTAGCTGGTCTCCAGGCTCCACCCCGCTAGCTGGTCTCCAGGCTCCACCCCGCTAGCTGGTCTCCAGGCTCCACCCCGTTAGCTGGTCTCCAGGCTCCACCTCGCTAGCTGTCCTCCAGGCTCCACCCCGCTAGCTGGTCTCCAGGCTCCACCCAGCTAGCTGGTCTCAAGGCTCCACCATGCTAGCTGGTCTCCAGGCTCCACCCCGCTAGCTGGTCTCCAGGCTCCACCCAGCTAGTTGTTCTCCAGGCTCCACCCCGCTAGCTGGTCTCCAGGCTCCACCCCGCTAGCTGGTCTCCAGGCTCCACCCCGCTAGCTGTCCTCCAGGCTCCACCCTGCTAGCTGGTCTCCAGAATCCACCCCGCTAGCTGGTCTCCAGGCTCCACCCCGCTAGCTGGTCTCCAGGCTCCACCCTGTTAGCTGGTCTCCAGGCTCCACCCCGTTAGCTGGTCTCCAGGCTCCACCCCGTTAGCTGGTCTCCAGGCTCCACCCCGCTAGCTGGTCTCCAGGCTCCACCCTGCTAGCTGGTCTCCAGGCTCCACCCTGCTAGCTGGTCTTCAGGCTCCACCCCGCTAGCTGGTCTCCAGGCTCCACCCCGCTAGCTGGTCTCCAGGCTCCACCCCGCTAGCTGGTCTCCAGGCTCCACCCCGCTAGCTGGTCTCCAGGCTCCACCCTGCTAGCTGGTCTTCAGGCTCCACCCCGCTAGCTGGTCTCCAGGCTCCACCCCGCTAGCTGGTCTCCAGGCTCCACCCCGCTAGCTGGTCTCCAGGCTCCACCCCGCTAGCTGGTCTCCAGGCTCCACCCCGCTAGCTGGTCTCCAGGCTCCACCCCGCTAGCTGGTCTCCAGGCTCCACCCCGTTAGCTGGTCTCCAGGCTCCACCCCGCTAGCTGGTCTCCAGGCTCCAACCCGCTAGCTGGTCTCCAGGCTCCACCCCGCTAGCTGGTCTCCAGGCTCCACCCCATTAGCTGGTCTCCAGGCTCCACCCCACTAGCTGGTCTCCAGGCTCCACCCCGCTAGCTGGTCTCCAGGCTCCACCCTGCTAGCTGGTCTCCAGGCTCCACCCCGTTAGCTGGTCTCCAGGCTCCACCCTGCTATGTTGATGTAAGATGATGTTGAATACAAGGGGCAGTTATTTACATCTTGACATGCTGTAAAATATATAGCCATTTTCTTTTTTACAGTTCCACTTTTTCATCACTCCTTACCTTAATTACTATCACACACCCGTCAACTGTGTTCATTGGCTACATTCATTTCACTGTTTGTCTACATAACCTGGTTCAAGCATTTACCATGTAATCCTTAATTAAGAAGGGTTGGTTGCTTTACCATTAAATATTTTGGAGTGTGTAATTTGTGTGAGACTTCCTTTCTTTTCATAGTTTACTCTTCGTATTAGTCAGCACCTCTATAAAACATGTTTAGATCTGGGTCAGTTTATGCCTTTTAATCATTTTAAGTATATTTTTTACACAGGCTTTACAGCTTATAAACACTTTGTACTTCTTTCTTTTTTTTTTTTACATAAACCAGGCCCTGTTGTTACCTCATATCGCAAAGACAATGCCTTGCATTACACCTGGGAAGAAAACATTTACATTTTCACCAACTTGCCATAGAATCAACCTACCCCATGTTCATAGGATCAACCTACCCCATGTTCATAGGCTCATATTACCCCATGTCCATAGGCTCAACCTACCCCATGTCCATAGAATCAACCTACCCCATGTTCATAGGCTCAACCTACCCCATGTTCATAGGCTCAACCTACCCCATGTCCATAGAATCAACCTACCCCATGTCTATTGGCTTAACCTACCCCATGTCCATTGGCTCAACCTACCCCATGTCCATTGGCTCATATTACCCCATGTCCATAGAATCAACCTACCCCATGTCCATTGGCTCAACCTACCCCATGTCCATTGGCTCAACCTACCCCATGTCCATTGGCTCATATTACCCCATGTCCATAGAATCAACCTACCCCATGTCCATTGGCTCAACCTACCCCATGTCCATTGGCTCAACCTACCCCATGTCCATTGGCTCAACCTACCCCATGTCCATTGGCTCAACCTACCCCATGTCCATTGGCTCAACCTACCCCATGTCCATTGGCTCAACCTACCCCATGTCCATAGAATCAACCTACCCCATGTCCATTGGCTCATCTTACCCCATGTCCATTGGCTCAACCTACCCCATGTCCATAGAATCAACTTACCCCATGTCCGTAGGCTCAACCTACCCCATGTCCATAGAATCAACCTACCCCATGTCCATAGAATCAACCTACCCCATGTCCATAGAATCAACCTACCCCATGTCCATAGAATCAACCTACCCCATGTCCATTGGCTCATATTACCCCATGTCCATAGGCTCAACCTACCCCATGTCCATAGAATCAACCTACCCCATGTCCATAGGCTCATCTTACCCCAAGGCATTCATTTGACTATTTTAGCCCACACAGCTACAAGGATGCATGTTCATGCTTGGTTTAGGACCTCATACTGTAGCTTATAGAGACCCCAACTGATTCATAGAACAATCTTGAAATGATCTACTTTGGTTCATGAAAGCTCTAACACAATACATTTATTTGACTTGGTGAAAATCTGTTTTTTTGGGACTTAAACTTGCTTACCACTTTTTCCATGTGGTTTCTTCCTTCACACACTCCATGAAATAATGACCTCTTCCTAAATATTTTGTCAAATGTAATACTTTTGTTTCCTAGAAAGAACCCTACTCTCCCCTACAGGTAACATAAAAAAAGGTTCTCTCTCCCGAGAATTGTTAGCTGGGTTTATCAGGGACGTTTCAGCACTTCTGCTTCCTGATGATCTTGCTAGCGTAGTGTTAAGTCTGTTTTATTTAGACTAGTATAGAGCAGTGTACCAGAAAAAAAACTTGAAATACATATTTCTTTCAGAATGCCTCATTGTTCTAGACTGGTGCCATGTCATTGTTGTCTAGTGCGCTGTGGGTGTGTGTGTGTTTGCGTGTGTGTGTCTGTGTGTATAGGACGGAGTGCTGAAAGGCCTGGCGGTCACACAGCAGACACAATGGCATTTTAATCTCATCCATGTAAAGTGAAAATCATCCTCCCACCTCCCAGTCTCCTTTCTTCAGCCTCCCATCCCTCCCAGTCTCCTTTCTTCAGCCTCCCATCCCTCCCAGTCTCCTTTCTTCAGCCTCCCATCCCTCCCAGTCTCCTTTCTTCAGCCTCCCATCCCTCCCAGTCTCCTTTCTTCAGCCTCCCATCCCTCCCAGTCTCCTAACTTCAGCCTCCCATCCCTCCCAGTCTCCTTTCTTCAGCCTCCCATCCCCCCCAGTCTCCTTTCTTCAGCCTCCCATCCCTCCCAGTCTCCTATCTTCAGCCTCCAGTCACTCCCAGTCTCCTTTCTTCAGCCTCCCATCCCTCCCAGTCTCCTACTTCAGCCTCCCATCCCTCCCAGTCTCCTTTCTTCAGCCTCCCATCCCTCCCAGTCTCCTTTCTTCAGCCTCCCATCCCTCCCAGTCTCCTTTCTTCAGCCTCCCATCCCTCCCAGTCTCCTTTCTTCAGCCTCCCACCCCCCCAGTCTCCTTTCTTCAGCCTCCCATCCCTCCCAGTCTCCTATCTTGAGCCTCCCATCCCTCCCAGTCTCCTTTCTTCAGCCTCCCATCCCTCCCAGTCTCCTTTCTTCAGCCTCCCATCCCTCCCAGTCTCCTATCTTCAGCCTCCCATCCCTCCCAGTCTCCTTTCTTCAGCCTCCCATCCCTCCCAGTCTCCTATCTTCAGCCTCCCATCCCTCCCAGTCTCCTTTCTTCAGCCTCCCATCCCTCCCAGTCTCCTTTCTTCAGCCTCCCATCCCTCCCAGTCTCCTTTCTTCAGCTTCCCATCCCTCCCAGTCTCCTGTCTTCAGCCTCCCATCCCTCCCAGTCTCCTATCTTCAGCCTCCCATCCCTCCCAGTCTCCTTTCGTCAGCCTCCCACATCCCAGTCTCCTTTCTTCAGCCTCCCATCCCTCCCAGTCTCCTTTCTTCAGCCTCCCATCCCCCCAGTCTCCTATCTTCAGCCTCCCATCCCTCCCAGTCTCCTTTCTTCAGCCTCCCATCCCACCCAGTCTCCTTTCTTCAGCCTCCCATCCCTCCCAGTCTCCTATCTTCAGCCTCCCATCCCTCCCAGTCTCCTTTCTTCAGCCTCCCATCCCCCCAGTCTCCTATCTTCAGCCTCCCACCTCCCAGTCTCCTTTCTTCAGCCTCCCATCCCTCCCAGTCTCCTTTCTTCAGCCTCCCACCCCCCCCAGTCTCCTATCTTCATTCTCCCACTCCACCCAGTCTCCTTTCTTCATCCTCCCATCCCCCCCAGTCTCCTATCTTCATTCTCCCACCATCCCACTCTCCTATCTTCAGCCTCCCACTCCACCAGTCTCCTATCTTCAGCCTCCCACTCCCCCCAGTCTCCTATCTTCAGCCTCCCACCATCCCAGTCTCCTATCTTCAGCCTCCCACTCCACCAGTCTCATATCTTCAGCCTCCCACTCCCCCCAGTCTCCTATCTTCAGCCTCCCACCATCCCAGTCTCGTATCTTCAGCCTCCCACCATCCCAGTCTCCTATCTTCAGCCTCCCACCATCCCAGTCTCCTATCTTCATTCTCCCACCATCCCAGTCTACTATCTTCAGCCTACCACTCCTCCCAGTCTCCTATCTTCAGCCTCCCACTCCACCCAGTCTCCTATCTTCAGCCTCCTACCATCCCAGTCTCCTATCTTCAGCCTCCCACCATCCCAGTCTCCTATCTTCAGCCTCCCACCATCCCAGTCTTCTATCTTCAGCCTCCCACCATCCCAGTCTCCTATCTTCAGCCTCCCACTCCACCCAGTCTCCTTTCTTCAGCCTCCCACCATCCCAGTCTCCTTTCTTCAGCCTCCCTCTGTGGCAGGCTGAGACCCCCCCATTCCCTCCACCGTCCCCAGAGACAGGACCAGCTCAGCAACAGTCTGGGCCTAACCCTGTCCGGGGGTGTCATCGGATGGGGCCACAGTGTTGCTCCTGACCCCTCCTGTCTCAGCCTCCAGTATTTATGCTGCAGTAGTTTATGTGTCGGGGGGCTAGGGTCAGTTTGTTATGTCTGGAGTACTTCTCCTGTCCTCTCCGGTGTCCTGTGTGAATTGAAGTATGCTCTCTTTAATTCTCTCTTTCTCTCTCTTGGAGGACCTGAGCCCTAGGACCATGCCTCAGGACTACCTGACATGATGACTTCTTGCTGTCCCCAGTCCACCTGGCCGTGCTGCTGCTCCAGTTTCAACTGTTCTGCCTGTGATTATTATTATTTGACCATGCTGGTCATTTATGAACATTTGAACATCTTGGGCATGTTCTGTTATAATCTCCACCCGGCACAGCCAGAAGAGGACTGGCCACCCCACATAGCCTGGTTCCTCTCTAGGTTTCTTCCTAGGTTTTGGCCTTTCTAGGAAGTTTTTCCTAGCCGCCGTGCTTCTACACCTGCATTGCTTGCTGTTTGGGGTTTTAGGCTGCGTTTCTGTACAGCACTTTGAGATATCAGCTGATGTACGAAGGGCTATATAAATACATTTGATTTGATTTGATTTAACCATGTGGGCACTATTGCTGCCTCTCTCCCATCGCGTGACCGAATTCACTTAAGTTGGAGTTTAGGACATGTGTACATTGGTTTGCTGGTGTGTGGGGTATGTGCACATTGTCTGGCTGGTGTGTGTGTGTGTGTGTGGTGTGTATTTTATTTGTGTGTGTATAGGAGTGGCTGTTTCTATAACAGTATTTGTGTCACTCACTGTGTGTGTATCATTCAATAAGCTGACTGAAGTTTTCCAAAAAGCACCTGGATGGTCACCAAGACTCTCGGAAGAATGTTCTATAGACAGATGATTCAAAAGTACAAAAGAACTTCTTGGACGACATGGGTCCCATTATTGGCGAAAACCAAACACTGCTTTCCACAGTAAGAACCTTATCCCAACGGTCAAGCATGGTGGTGGTAGTGTGATGGTTTGGGGTCCAGCATGGTGGTGGTAGTGTGATGGTTTGGGGTCAGCATGGTGGTGGTGGTAGTGTGATGGTTTGGGGTCCAGCATGGTGGTGGTAGTGTGATGGTTTGGGGTCCAGCATGGTGGTGGTAGTGTGATGGTTTGGGGTCCAGCATGGTGGTGGTAGTGTGATGGTTTGGGGTCAGCGTGGTGGTGGTAGTGTAATGGTTTGGGGTCAGCATGGTGGTGGTAGTGTGATGGTTTGGGGTCAGCATGGTGGTGGTAGTGTGATGGTTTGGGGTCATGATGGTGGTGGTAGTGTGATGGTTTGGGGTCCAGCATGGTGGTGGTAGTGTGATGGTTTGGGGTCCAGCATGGTGGTGGTAGTGTGATGGTTTGGGGTCCAGCATGGTGGTGGTAGTGTGATGGTTTGGGGTCCAGCATGGTGGTGGTAGTGTGATGGTTTGGGGGCAGCATGGTGGTGGTAGTGTGATGGTTTGGGGTCAGCATGGTGGTGGTAGTGTGATGGTTTGGGGTCAGCATGGTGGTGGTAGTGTGATGGTTTGGGGTCCAGCATGGTGGTGGTAGTGTGATGGTTTGGGGTCCAACATGGTGGTGGTAGTGTGATGGTTTGGGGTCCAGCATGGTGGTGGTAGTGTGATGGTTTGGGGTCCAGTATGGTGGTGGTACTGTGATGGTTTGGGGTCCAGCATGGTGGTGGTAGTGTGATGGTTTGGGGTCCAGCATGGTGTTGGTAGTGTGATGGTTTGGGGTCAGCATGGTGGTGGTAGTGTGATGGCTTGGGGTCCAGCATGGTGGTGGTAGTGTGATGGTTTGGGGTCAACATGGTGGTGGTAGTGTGATGGTTTGGGGTCAGCATGGTGGTGGTAGTGTGATGGTTTGGGGTCAGCATGGTGGTGGTAGTGTGATGGTTTGGGGTCCAGCATGGTGGTGGTAGTGTGATGGTTTGGGGTCCAGCATGGTGGTGGTAGTGTAATGGTTTGGGGTCAGCATGGTGGTGGTAGTGTGATGGTTTGGGGTCCAGCATGGTGGTGGTAGTGTGATGGTTTGGGGTCAGCATGGTGGTGGTAGTGTGATGGTTTGGGGTCAGCATGGTGGTGGTAGTGTGATGGTTTGGGGTCAGCATGGTGGTGGTAGTGTGATGGTTTGGGGTCCAGCATGGTGGTGGTAGTGTGATGGTTTGGGGTCCAGCATGGTGGTGGTAGTGTGATGGTTTGGGGTCCAGCATGGTGGTGGTAGTGTGATGGTTTGGGGTCCAGCATGGTGGTGGTAGTGTGATGGTTTGGGGGCAGCATGGTGGTGGTAGTGTGATGGTTTGGGGTCAGCATGGTGGTGGTAGTGTGATGGTTTGGGGTCCAGCATGGTGGTGGTAGTGTGATGGTTTGGGGTCCAACATGGTGGTGGTAGTGTGATGGTTTGGGGTCCAGCATGGTGGTGGTAGTGTGATGGTTTGGGGTCCAACATGGTGGTGGTAGTGTGATGGTTTGGGGTCCAGCATGGTGGTGGTAGTGTGATGGTTTGGGGTAAAGCATGGTGGTGGTAGTGTGATGGTTTGGGGTCCAGCATGGTGGTGGTAGTGTGATGGTTTGGGGTCCAGCATGGTGGTGGTAGTGTGATGTTTTGGGGTCAGCATGGTGGTGGTAGTGTGATGGTTTGGGGTCAGCATGGTGATGGTAGTGTGATGGTTTGGGGTCCAACGTGGTGGTGGTAGTGTGATGGTTTGGGGATGCTTTGCTGCCTCAGGACCTGGACGACTTGCCTTAATAGAAGGAATCATGAATTTTGCTCTGTATCAGATAATTCTACAGGAGAATGACAGGCCCGACCGTCTGTGAGCTGAAGCACAGCTGGGTCCTGCAGCAAGACAATGATCCAAAACACACAATCAAGTCTACCAGAAAATGGCTAAAAAATCTAAAGTGTTGGAATGGCCTAGTCAAAGTCCAGATCTAATCCCAATTGAGATGTTGTTGCAGGACTTGAAACGAGCAGTTGATGCTTGAAAACCCTCAAATGTCGCTGAGTTAAAGTAGTTCTGCATAGAAGAGTGGGTCAAAATTCCTCCACAGCGACGTGAGAGACTGATCAACAACTACAGGAAGTGGTTGGTTGGTCAATAACTACAGGAAGTGTTTGGTTGGAGTCATTGCAGCTAAAGGTGGCACAACCAGTTATAGAGTGTAAGGGGGCAAATACTTTTTCACTGAGCGGTTTCCTTCCTCTCTGGGAGCTGAGTTAGGAAGGACGCCTCTATCTTTGCAGTGACTGGTTGTATTGATACATCATCTGTCACTCCCTGGCCATAGAGAGGTTTTTATTCTCTATTTTGGTTCGGCCAGGGTGTGACTGGGGTGGGCATTCTAGTTTCTTTATTTCTATGTTTTCTATGTCTTTGTGTTTGGCCGGGTGTGGTTCTCAATCAGAGGCACCGTTGTCTACACCACCGTGACCGTGAAAATGTACGCTCACCACGCTGCACCTTGGTCCTCTTCTCTGTCACGGCCGTTAAAAGAAGAGGACCAAGGTGCAGCGCGGTGAGCGTACATTTTCTCTTTATTTGGAAAAATGACGCAGAACAAAACAATAAACACTACAAAAACAAACCGTGAAGCTAAAGGCTATGTACCCTAAACAAAGTCAACTTCCCACAAAGATAGGTGGAAAAAAGGGCTACCTAAGTATGGTTCTCAATCAGGTTTATTTAGTAAATATTTTCTTAACTATTTCTTGAACAACATTGTTGGTCAATAAAATAACAATGACGAGGCTAGATTCAGGGGGTACCGGTACCAAGTCAATTTTCAGGGATACAGGGTAATTGATTTAATTTGTTCATGTAGGTAGGGGTAAAGTTAATACGCATATATAATAAACAGCCAGTAGCAGCAGTGTAAAAACAAAGGGAAGGGTGTCAATGTAAATAGTCCGGTGGCCGTTTGATTAATTGTTCAGCATTCTTATAGCTTGGAGGGTAGAAGCTGTTAAAGAGCCTTGTGGACCTAGATGTGGTGCTCCGGTACCTCTTGCTGTGCAGTAGCAGAGAGAACAGTCTACGACTTGGGTGACTGGAGTCGTTGACCATTTTTTGGGGGGCCTTCCTCTGTCACCACCTAGTATAGAGGTCCCGGATGGCAGGAAGCTTGGCCCCAGTGATGTACTGGGCCGTACGCATTACCCTCTGTAGCACCTAACTCTCAGATGTTGAGCAGATAACATACCAGGTGGTGATGCAACCAGTCAGGATGCTCTCGATGGTGTTACTGAATAACCTTTTGAGTATCTGGGGACCCATGCCAAATCTTTTCAGGGGGAAAAGGTGTTGTCGTGCCGTTTTTGGTGTGTTTGAACCATGATAGTTTGTTGGTGATGTGGACACGAAGGAACATCGGCCATATTGTTGCGGCAGGGTAGCCTAGTGGTTAGAGTGTTGGACTAGTAAACAAAAGGTTGCAAGTTCAAATCCCCCAGCTTACAAGGTACAAATCTGTCGTTCTGTCCCTGAACAGGCAGTTAACCCACTGTTCCTAGGCCGTCATTGAAAATAAGAATTTGTTCTTAACTGACTTGCCTAGTTAAATAAAGGTAATAAAAAAAATAGTTTGTTGGTGATGTGGACATGAAGGAACTTGAAACTCTTGACCTGTTCCACTACAGCCCTGTTGTGTTAATGGGGGTGTGTTCAACCCTACCTTTCCTGTCGTCCACGATTATCTCCTTTGTCTTGCTCACATTGAGGGAGAGTTTGTTATTCTGGCACCACACTGCCAGGTCTCTGACCTCCTCCCTATAGGCTGTCTCATCGTTGTCAGTGATCAGGCCTTGCTGACGACACCGTTGTGTCGCCAGCAAACTTAATGATGGTGTTGGAGTCATGTTTGGCCACACAGTCGTGGGTGAACAGGGAGTACAGGCTACCGACATGAGTGCTACGGGGCGGTAATCATTTAGGCAGGTTACCTTCCCTTCCCTGGGCACAGGGACTATGGTTGGTCTGTTTGAAACATGTAGGTATTACAGACTCAGTCAGGGAGAGAGGTTGAAAACGTCAGTGAAGACACTTGCCAGTTGGTCCTGGTAATCTGTCTGGCCCCGCGGCTATGTGAATATTGACCTGTATAAAGGTCCTGTTCACATCGGTTACAAAGACTGTGATCACACAGTTGTCTGGAACAGCTGGTGCTCTCATGCTATCAAAGGGCTTTCCAAGAGTCCAATCTGTAGAGTAGAGAGAGAAAAGGGGGGAAAGGTATTTATGGGGGTCATAAACCTCATCCAACAGGGCAACCTCATGACACCAATGTGTTCTTAGGTTTATTACTGGTGATGGTTCTAGAACTCACCGTTGTTCCCTTGGGTTGATTACTGGTGATGGTTCTAGAACTCACCGTTGTTCCCTTAGGTTGATTACTTGTGATGGTTCTAGAACTCACCGTTGTTCCCTTAGGTTGATTACTGCTGATGGTTCTAGAACTCACCGTTGTTCCCTTAGGTTGATTACTGGTGATGGTTCTAGAACTCACCGTTGTTCCCTTAGGTTGATTACTGATGATGGTTCTAGAACTCACCGTTGTTCCCTTAGGTTTATTACTGCTGATGGTTCTAGAACTCACCGTTGTTCCCTTAGGTTTATTACTGGTGATGGTTCTAGAACTCACCGTTGTTCCCTTAGGTTTATTACTGGTGATGGTTCTAGAACTCACCGTTGTTCCCTTGGGTTTATTACTGGTGATGGTTCTAGAACTCACCGTTGTTCCCTTAGGTTTATTACTGGTGATGGTTCTAGAACTCACCGTTGTTCCCTTAGGTTTATTACTGGTGATGGTTCTAGAACTCACCGTTGTTCCCTTAGGTTTATTACTGGTGATGGTTCTAGAACTCACCGTTGTTCCCTTGGGTTGATTACTGGTGATGGTTCTAGAACTCACCGTTGTTCCCTTAGGTTTATTACTGGTGATGGTTCTAGAACTCACCGTTGTTCCCTTAGGTTGATTACTGGTGATGGTTCTAGAACTCACCGTTGTTCCCTTGGGTTGATTACTGGTGATGGTTCTAGAACTCACCGTTGTTCCCTTAGGTTGATTACTGGTGATGGTTCTAGAACTCACCGTTGTTCCCTTAGGTTTACATTACATTACATTACATTTAAGTCATTTAGCAGACGCTCTTATCCAGAGCGACTTACAAATGGGTGCATTCACCTTATGACATCCAGTGGAACAGTCACTTTACAATAGTGCATCTAAATCTTAAAAGGGGGGTGAGAAGGATTACTTATCCTATCCTAGGTATTCCTTAAAGAGGTGGGGTTTCAGGTGTCTCCGGAAGGTGGTGATTGACTCCGCTGTCCTGGCGTCGTTATTACTGGTGATGGTTCTAGAACTCCCGATTGGGCCCTTAGGTTGATTACTGGTGATGATTCTAGAACTCCCGATTGGGCCCTTAGGTTGATTACTGGTGATGATTCTAGAACTCCCGATTGGGCCCTTAGGTTGATTACTGGTGATGATTCTAGAACTCCCGATTGGGCCCTTAGGTTGATTACTGGTGATGGTTCTAGAACTCCCGATTTGGCCCTTAGGTTGATTACTACATACTGTCTCTATGTTAAGGGCTTTCCAAGAGTCCATTCGGTAGAATAGAGAGAAAAGGGGGAAAGGTATTTATGGGGGTGATAAACCTCACCCAACAGGGCAACCTCATGACAATGGGGACGTTGCAACAACATCGGTGTCCAGTTTTCTGTGAGATAGGAGCAAATTCCATCAATATCCTACAAAACATACAGAGAACATGGTTGCTATCTTCTAAAAATACAAGATATTTATGATCGAGCCACGTTAAATGAGAACGTTAATATGTCATAATGACATTCACATATATTGCTAAGAATGTAAACGTAGGCTGACTCCTCTAAAGAGTCTCAGGCCATCAGCACCAATGACAAACACCAAAACCACTGTCTCGATACAGAACATCTCCAGGGAATGTGCTTATTAGGCCCTGTCCAGAGGAAACCCTATCCCCTCCTCTCCAGTATAGTTAGGCCCTGTCCAGAGGAAACCCTATCCCCTCCTCCCCAGTATAGTTAGGCCCTGTCCAGAGGAAACCCTATCCCCTCCTCTCCAGTATAGTTAGGCCCTGTCCAGAGGAAACCCTATCCCCTCCTCCCCAGTATAGTTAGGCCCTGTCCAGAGGAAACCCTATCCCCTCCTCCCCAGTATAGTTAGGCCCTGTCCAGAGGAAACCCTATCCCCTCCTCCCCAGTATAGTTAGGCCCTGTCCAGAGGAAACCCTATCCCCTCCTCCCCAGTATAGTTAGGCCCTGTCCAGAGGAAACCCTATCCCCTCCTCCCCTGTATAGTTTGGCCCTGTCCAGAGGAAACCCTATCCCCTCCTCCCCAGTATAGTTAGGCCCTGTCCAGAGGAAACCCTATCCCCTCCTCCCCAGTATAGTTAGGCCCTGTCCAGAGGAAACCCTATCCCCTCCTCCCCAGTATAGTTAGGCCCTGTCCAGAGGAAACCCTATCCCCTCCTCCACAGTATAGTTAGGCCCTGTCCAGAGGAAACCCTATCCCCTCCTCCCCAGTATAGTTCGGCCCTGTCCAGAGGAAACCCTATCCCCTCCTCCCCAGTATAGTTAGGCCCTGTCCAGAGGAAACCCTATCCCCTCCTCCTCAGTATAGTTAGGCCCTGTCCAGAGGAAACCCTATCCCCTCCTCCTCAGTATAGTTAGGCCCTGTCCAGAGGAAACCCTATCCCCTCCTCCCCAGTATAGTTAGGCCCTGTCCAGAGGAAACCCTATCCCCTCCTCCCCAGTATAGTTCGGCCCTGTCCAGAGGAAACCCTATCCCCTCCTCCCCAGTATAGTTAGGCCCTGTCCAGAGGAAACCCTATGCCCTCCTCCCCAGTATAGTTCGGCCCTGTCCAGAGGAAACCCTATCCCCTCCTCTCCAGTATAGTTAGGCCCTGTCCAGAGGAAACCCTATCCCCTCCTCCCCAGTATAGTTAGGCCCTGTCCAGAGGAAACCCTATCCCCTCCTCCCCAGTATAGTTAGGCCCTGTCCAGAGGAAACCCTATCCCCTCCTCCTCAGTATAGTTAGGCCCTGTCCAGAGGAAACCCTATCCCATCCTCTCCAGTATAGTTAGGCCCTGTCCAGAGGAAACCCTATCCCCTCCTCCTCAGTATAGTTAGGCCCTGTCCAGAGGAAACCCTATCCCCTCCTCCTCAGTATAGTTCGGCCCTGTCCAGAGGAAACCCTATGCCCTCCTCCCCAGTATAGTTAGGCCCTGTCCAGAGGAAACCCTATCCCCTCCTCCTCAGTATAGTTAGGCCCTGTCCAGAGGAAACCCTATCCCATCCTCTCCAGTATAGTTAGGCCCTGTCCAGAGGAAACCCTATCCCCTCCTCCCTAGTATAGTTAGGCCCTGTCCAGAGGAAACCCTATCCCCTCCTCCCCAGTATAGTTAGGCCCTGTCCAGAGGAAACCCTATCCCCTCCTCTCCAGTATAGTTAGGCCCTGTCCAGAGGAAACCCTATCCCCTCCTCCCCAGTATAGTTAGGCCCTGTCCAGAGGAAACCCAATCCCCTCCTCCCCAGTATAGTTAGGCCCTGTCCAGAGGAAACCCTATCCCCTCCTCCCCAGTATAGTTAGGCCCTGTCCAGAGGAAACCCTATCCCCTCCTCCCCAGTATAGTTAGGCCCTGTCCAGAGGAAACCCTATCCCCTCCTCCACAGTATAGTTAGGCCCTGTCCAGAGGAAACCCTATCCCCTCCTCCCCAGTATAGTTAGGCCCTGTCCAGAGGAAACCCTATCCCCTCCTCCCCAGTATAGTTAGGCCCTGTCCAGAGGAAACCCTATCCCCTCCTCCCCAGTATAGTTAGGCCCTGTCCAGAGGAAACCCTATCCCCTCCTCTCCAGTATAGTTAGGCCCTGTCCAGAGGAAACCCTATCCCCTCCTCCCCAGTATAGTTAGGCCCTGTCCAGAGGAAACCCTATCCCCTCCTCCCCAGTATAGTTAGGCCCCGTCCAGAGGAAACACTATCCCCTCCTCCTCAGTATAGTTCGGCCCTGTCCAGAGGAAACCCTATCCCCTCCTCCTCAGTATAGTTAGGCCCTGTCCAGAGGAAACCCTATCCCCTCCTCCTCAGTATAGTTAGGCCCTGTCCAGAGGAAACCCTATCCCCTCCTCCCCAGTATAGTTAGGCCCTGTCCAGAGGAAACCCTATCCCCTCCTCCCCAGTATAGTTCGGCCCTGTCCAGAGGAAACCCTATCCCCTCCTCCTCAGTATAGTTCGGCCCTGTCCAGAGGAAACCCTATGCCCTCCTCCCCAGTATAGTTAGGCCCTGTCCAGAGGAAACCCTATCCCCTCCTCCTCAGTATAGTTAGGCCCTGTCCAGAGGAAACCCTATCCCATCCTCTCCAGTATAGTTAGGCCCTGTCCAGAGGAAACCCTATCCCCTCCTCCTCAGTATAGTTAGGCCCTGTCCAGAGGAAACCCTATCCCCTCCTCCTCAGTATAGTTCGGCCCTGTCCAGAGGAAACCCTATGCCCTCCTCCCCAGTATAGTTAGGCCCTGTCCAGAGGAAACCCTATCCCCTCCTCCTCAGTATAGTTAGGCCCTGTCCAGAGGAAACCCTATCCCATCCTCTCCAGTATAGTTAGGCCCTGTCCAGAGGAAACCCTATCCCCTCCTCCCTAGTATAGTTAGGCCCTGTCCAGAGGAAACCCTATCCCCTCCTCCCCAGTATAGTTAGGCCCTGTCCAGAGGAAACCCTATCCCCTCCTCTCCAGTATAGTTAGGCCCTGTCCAGAGGAAACCCTATCCCCTCCTCCCCAGTATAGTTAGGCCCTGTCCAGAGGAAACCCAATCCCCTCCTCCCCAGTATAGTTAGGCCCTGTCCAGAGGAAACCCTATCCCCTCCTCCCCAGTATAGTTAGGCCCTGTCCAGAGGAAACCCTATCCCCTCCTCCCCAGTATAGTTAGGCCCTGTCCAGAGGAAACCCTATCCCCTCCTCCACAGTATAGTTAGGCCCTGTCCAGAGGAAACCCTATCCCCTCCTCCCCAGTATAGTTAGGCCCTGTCCAGAGGAAACCCTATCCCCTCCTCCCCAGTATAGTTAGGCCCTGTCCAGAGGAAACCCTATCCCCTCCTCCCCAGTATAGTTAGGCCCTGTCCAGAGGAAACCCTATCCCCTCCTCTCCAGTATAGTTAGGCCCTGTCCAGAGGAAACCCTATCCCCTCCTCCCCAGTATAGTTAGGCCCTGTCCAGAGGAAACCCTATCCCCTCCTCCCCAGTATAGTTAGGCCCCGTCCAGAGGAAACACTATCCCCTCCTCCTCAGTATAGTTCGGCCCTGTCCAGAGGAAACCCTATGCCCTCCTCCCCAGTATAGTTAGGCCCTGTCCAGAGGAAACCCTATCCCCTCCTCCACAGTATAGTTAGGCCCTGTCCAGAGGAAACCCTATCCCCTCCTCCCCAGTATAGTTAGGCCCTGTCCAGAGGAAACCCTATCCCCTCCTCCCCAGTATAGTTAGGCCCTGTCCAGAGGAAACACTATCCCCTCCTCCCCAGTATAGTTAGGCCCTGTCCAGAGGAAACCCTATCCCCTCCTCTCCAGTATAGTTAGGCCCTGTCCAGAATAACCCCTTGCCCCTCCTCCCCAGTATAGTTAGGCCCTGTCCAGAGGAAACCCTATCCCCTCCTCCCCAGTATAGTTAGGCCCTGTCCAGAGGAAACCCTATCCCCTCCTCCCTAGTATAGTTAGGCCCTGTCCAGAGGAAACCCTATCCCCTCCTCCCCAGTATAGTTAGGCCCTGTCCAGAGGAAACCCT
This sequence comes from Oncorhynchus keta, assembly GCF_023373465.1. Classification (NCBI taxonomy): domain Eukaryota; kingdom Metazoa; phylum Chordata; class Actinopteri; order Salmoniformes; family Salmonidae; genus Oncorhynchus; species Oncorhynchus keta. The sequence continues at coordinate 2,621,470 of NC_068447.1, read as the reverse complement.
ATCCCCTCCTCTCCAGTATAGTTAGGCCCCGTCCAGAAGAAACCCTTGCCCCTCCTCCCCAGTATAGTTAGGCCCCGTCCAGAAGAAACCCTTGCCCCTCCTCCCCAGTATAGTTAGGCCCTGTCCAGAACAACCCCTAGCCCCTCCTCTCCAGTATAGTTAGGCCCTGTCCAGAATAACCCCTAGCCCCTCCTCTCCAGTATAGTTAGGCCCTGTCCAGAACAACCCCTAGCCCCTCCTCTCCAGTATAGTTAGGCCCTGTCCTGAATAACCCCTAGCCCCTCCTCTCCAGTATAGTTAGGCCCTGTCCAGAATAACCCCTAGCCCCTCCTCCCCAGTATAGTTAGGCCCTGTCCAGAACAACCCCTAGCCCCTCCTCTCCAGTATAGTTAGGCCCTGTCCAGAATAACCCCTAGCCCCTCCTCTCCAGTATAGTTAGGCCCTGTCCAGAACAACCCCTAGCCCCTCCTCTCCAGTATAGTTAGGCCCTGTCCTGAAGACACCCTAACCCCTCCTCTCCAGTATAGTTAGGCCCTGTCCAGAACAACCCCTAGCCCCTCCTCTCCAGTATAGTTAGGCCCTGTCCTGAAGACACCCTAACCCCTCCCTCCTAGGCACTTATGGAATTCTGAAACATCTTGATAGGTGTAAGAAACAAGCTGAATGCACATTTGAAGAAAATCTCATCTCTTTTTAAAAGTACACTCAAGAAAATATTGTATTGATCATAGTGATTCAGGAGAATCATTTAAACAGGTCAATGGTGTAGCGTGAAGAACGTAGTACCGGGATGGTCGCGGTGGGGTAGCGGGAAGAACGGAGTACCGGGATGGTCACGGTGGTGTAGCGGGAAGAACGGAGTACCGGGATGGTCGCGGTGGGGTAGCGGGAAGAACGGAGTACCGGGATGGTCACGGTGGTGTAGCGGGAAGAACGGGGTACTGGGATGGTCACGGTGGTGTAGCGGGAAGAACGTAGTACCGGGATGGTCGTGGTGGTGTAGCGGGAAGAACGGTGTATGTGTGTGTAAGGTGTATATATGGTCAGTAGTGTGATGGTGTTTATTAATTAGTGTGTGTAAGGTGTGTATATATGGTCAGTAGTGTGATGGTGTTTATTAATTAGTGTGTGTGAGGTGTATATATGGTCAGTAGTGTGATGGTGTTTATTAATTAGTGTGTGTAAGGTGTGTATATATGGTCAGTAGTGTGATGGTGTTTATTAATTAGTGTGTGTCAGGTGTGTATATGGTCAGAAGTGTGATGGTGTTTATTAATTAGTGTGTGTAAGGTGTGTATATATGGTCAGTAGTGTGATGGTGTTTATTAATTAGTGTGTGTAAGGTGTGTATATATGGTCAGTAGTGTGATGGTGTTTATTAATTAGTGTGTGTAAGGTGTGTATATGGTCAGTAGTGTGATGGTGTTTATTAATTAGTGTGTATATATGGTCAGTAGTGTGATGGTGTTTATTAATTAGTGTGTGTAAGGTGTGTATATATGGTCAGTAGTGTGATGGTGTTTATTAATTAGTGTGTGTAAGGTGTGTATATGGTCAGTAGTGTGATGGTGTTTATTAATTAGTGTGTGTAAGGTGTGTATATATGGTCAGTAGTGTGATGGTGTTTATTAATTAGTGTGTGTAAGGTGTGTATATATGGTCAGTAGTGTGATGGTGTTTATTAATTAGTGTGTGTAAGGTGTGTATATATGGTCAGTAGTGTGATGGTGTTTATTAATTAGTGTGTGTAAGGTGTGTATATTATTATTATTATTATATTATTATTATATATGATGGTTGGGGAGAAAGACAATTTGACATTTACTTATTATATTTTTATCTTGAATTCAAAATGCTACAGAAAATCTTTCCCAAGTTGCTGTTTATGCAAATTTTAGGGGAGATGAGCCCCTGGTTCCAGACATCAGGGAAGCAGCCAGAAGTTAAAACCATGTTGAACAATTTAAGCACAGCATTTTGCAACTCAGGTGCGCTGTTTTTCAACATTTCATTTCTGATGTCGTCTCTAAACCACAAGCCTTCTTTGTTTTTATAGATTTGATCTTTTCACTTACTTCTTGTTGGGTAATTGGATCGGCAGGGTAGCCTAGTGGTTAGAGTGTAGGGGCGGCAGGTAGCCTAGTGGTTAGAGTGTAGGGGCGGCAGGTAGCCTAGTGGTTAGAGTGTAGGGACGGCAGGTAGCCTAGTGGTTAGAGTGTAGGGGCGGCAGGTAGCCTAGTGGTTAGAGTGTAGGGGCGGCAGGTAGCCTAGTGGTTAGAGTGTAGGGGCGGCAGGTAGCCTAGTGGTTAGAGTGTAGGGGCGGCAGGTAGCCTAGTGGTTAGAGTGTAGGGGCGGCAGGTAGCCTAGTGGTTAGAGTGTAGGGACGGCAGGTAGCCTAGTGGTTAGAGTGTAGGGGCGGCAGGGTAGCCTAGTGGTTAGAGTGTAGGGGCGGCAGGTAGCCTAGTGGTTAGAGTGTAGGGACGGCAGGTAGCCTAGTGGTTAGAGTGTAGGGGCGGCAGGTAGCCTAGTGGTTAGAGTGTAGGGGCGGCAGGGTAGCCTAGTGGTTAGAGTGTAGGGGCGGCAGGGTAGCCTAGTGGTTAGAGTGTAGAGGCGGCAGGTAGCCTAGTGGTTAGAGTGTAGAGGCGGCAGGTAGCCTAGTGGTTAGAGTGTAGGGGCGGCAGGGTAGCCTAGTGGTTAGAGTGTAGAGGTGGCAGGTAGCCTAGTGGTTAGAGTGTAGGGACGGCAGGGTAGCCTAGTGGTTAGAGTGTAGAGGTGGCAGGTAGCCTAGTGGTTAGAGTGTAGGGACGGCAGGTAGCCTAGTGGTTAGAGTGTAGAGCCGGCAGGTAGCCTAGTGGTTAGAGTGTAGGGACGGCAGGGTAGCCTAGTGGTTAGAGTGTAGAGGTGGCAGGGTAGCCTAGTGGTTAGAGTGTAGAGGCGGCAGGTAGCCTAGTGGTTAGAGTGTAGGGGCGGCAGGTAGCCTAGTGGTTAGAGTGTAGGGGTGGCAGGTAGCCTAGTGGTTAGAGTGTAGAGGCGGCAGGTAGCCTAGTGGTTAGAGTGTAGGGGTGGCAGGTAGCCTAGTGGTTAGAGTGTAGAGGCGGCAGGTAGCCTAGTGGTTAGAGTGTAGGGACGGCAGGTAGCCTAGTGGTTAGAGTGTAGGGGCGGCAGGTAGCCTAGTGGTTAGAGTGTAGGGACGGCAGGTAGCCTAGTGGTTAGAGTGTAGGGACGGCAGGTAGCCTAGTGGTTAGAGTGTAGGGGTGGCAGGTAGCCTAGTGGTTAGAGTGTAGAGGCGGCAGATAGCCTAGTGGTTAGAGTGTAGGGGTGGCAGGTAGCCTAGTGGTTAGAGTGTAGAGGCGGCAGGTAGCCTAGTGGTTAGAGTGTAGGGACGGCAGGTAGCCTAGTGGTTAGAGTGTAGGGACGGCAGGTAGCCTAGTGGTTAGAGTGTAGGGACGGCAGGTAGCCTAGTGGTTAGAGTGTAGGGACGGCAGGTAGCCTAGTGGTTAGAGTGTAGGGACGGCAGGTAGCCTAGTGGTTAGAGTGTAGAGGTGGCAGGTAGCCTAGTGGTTAGAGTGTAGGGACGGCAGGTAGCCTAGTGGTTAGAGTGTAGGGACGGCAGGTAGCCTAGTGGTTAGAGTGTAGGGACGGCAGGTAGCCTAGTGGTTAGAGTGTAGGGACGGCAGGTAGCCTAGTGGTTAGAGTGTAGGGACGGCAGGTAGCCTAGTGGTTAGAGTGTAGGGGTGGCAGGTAGCCTAGTGGTTAGAGTGTAGGGACGGCAGGTAGCCTAGTGGTTAGAGTGTAGGGACGGCAGGTAGCCTAGTGGTTAGAGTGTAGGGACGGCAGGTAGCCTAGTGGTTAGAGTGTAGGGACGGCAGGTAGCCTAGTGGTTAGAGTGTAGGGACGGCAGGTAGCCTAGTGGTTAGAGTGTAGGGACGGCAGGTAGCCTAGTGGTTAGAGTGTAGGGACGGCAGGTAGCCTAGTGGTTAGAGTGTAGGGACGGCAGGTAGCCTAGTGGTTAGAGTGTAGGGACGGCAGGTAGCCTAGTGGTTAGAGTGTAGGGACGGCAGGTAGCCTAGTGGTTAGAGTGTAGGGACGGCAGGTAGCCCAGTGGTTAGAGTGTAGGGACGGCAGGTAGCCCAGTGGTTAGAGTGTAGGGACGGCAGGTAGCCTAGTGGTTAGAGTGTAGGGACGGCAGGTAGCCTAGTGGTTAGAGTGTAGGGACGGCAGGTAGCCTAGTGGTTAGAGTGTAGGGACGGCAGGTAGCCTAGTGGTTAGAGTGTAGGGACGGCAGGTAGCCTAGTGGTTAGAGTGTAGGGACGGCAGGTAACCTAGTGGTTAGAGTGTAGGGACGGCAGGTAGCCTAGTGGTTAGAGTGTAGGGACGGCAGGTAGCCTAGTGGTTAGAGTGTAGAGGCGGCAGGTAGCCTAGTGGTTAGAGTGTAGAGGCGGCAGGTAGCCTAGTGGTTAGAGTGTAGGGGCGGCAGGTAGCCTAGTGGTTAGAGTGTAGGGACGGCAGGTAGCCTAGTGGTTAGAGTGTAGGGACGGCAGGTAGCCTAGTGGTTAGAGTGTAGAGGCGGCAGGTAGCCTAGTGGTTAGAGTGTAGAGGCGGCAGGTAGCCTAGTGGTTAGAGTGTAGGGGCGGCAGGTAGCCTAGTGGTTAGAGTGTAGAGGTGGCAGGGTAGCCTAGTGGTTAGAGTGTAGGGGCGGCAGGGTAGCCTAGTGGTTAGAGTGTAGAGGTGGCAGGGTAGCCTAGTGGTTAGAGTGTAGGGACGGCAGGGTAGCCTAGTGGTTAGAGTGTAGGGGTGGCAGGTAGCCTAGTGGTTAGAGTGTAGAGGCGGCAGGTAGCCTAGTGGTTAGAGTGTAGAGGCGGCAGGTAGCCTAATGGTTAGAGTGTAGGGGCAGGTAGCTTAGTGGTTAGAGTGTAGAGGCGGCAGGTAGCCTAGTGGTTAGAGTGTAGGGGTGGCAGGTAGCCTAGTGGTTAGAGTGTAGAGGCGGCAGGTAGCCTAGTGGTTAGAGTGTAGAGGCGGCAGGTAGCCTAGTGGTTAGAGTGTAGGGGTGGCAGGTAGCCTAGTGGTTAGAGTGTAGAGGCGGCAGGTAGCCTAGTGGTTAGAGTGTAGAGGTGGCAGGTAGCCTAGTGGTTAGAGTGTAGAGGTGGCAGGTAGCCTAGTGGTTAGAGTGTAGAGCCGGCAGGTAGCCTAGTGGTTAGAGTGTAGGGGCGGCAGGTAGCCTAGTGGTTAGAGTGTAGGGGCGGCAGGTAGCCTAATGGTTAGAGTGTAGGGGTGGCAGGTAGCCTAGTGGTTAGAGTGTAGAGGCGGCAGGTAGCCTAGTGGTTAGAGTGTAGAGGTGGCAGGTAGCCTAGTGGTTAGAGTGTAGAGGTGGCAGGTAGCCTAGTGGTTAGAGTGTAGAGCCGGCAGGTAGCCTAGTGGTTAGAGTGTAGGGGTGGCAGGGTAGCCTAGTGGTTAGAGTGTAGAGGTGGCAGGGTAGCCTAGTGGTTAGAGTGTAGGGGCGGCAGGGTAGCCTAGTGGTTAGAGTGTAGGGGCGGCAGGTAGCCTAGTGGTTAGAGTGTAGAGGCGGCAGGTAGCCTAATGGTTAGAGTGTAGGGGTGGCAGGTAGCCTAGTGGTTAGAGTGTAGAGGCGGCAGGTAGCCTAGTGGTTAGAGTGTAGAGGTGGCAGGTAGCCTAGTGGTTAGAGTGTAGAGGTGGCAGGTAGCCTAGTGGTTAGAGTGTAGAGCCAGCAGGTAGCCTAGTGGTTAGAGTGTAGGGGCGGCAGGTAGCCTAGTGGTTAGAGTGTAGAGGTGGCAGGTAGCCTAGTGGTTAGAGTGTAGGGGCGGCAGGTAGCCTAGTGGTTAGAGTGTAGGGGCGGCAGGTAGCCTAGTGGTTAGAGTGTAGAGGCGGCAGGTAGCCTAGTGGTTAGAGTGTAGGGCGGCAGGTAGCCTAGTGGTTAGAGTGTAGAGGCGGCAGGTAGCCTAGTGGTTAGAGTGTAGAGGTGGCAGGGTAGCCTAGTGGTTAGAGTGTAGGGGCGGCAGGTAGCCTAGTGGTTAGAGTGTAGGGGCGGCAGGTAGCCTAGTGGTTAGAGTGTAGAGGCGGCAGGTAGCCTAGTGGTTAGAGTGTAGAGGCGGCAGGGTAGCCTAGTGGTTAGAGTGTAGGGGCGGCAGGTAGCCTAGTGGTTAGAGTGTAGGGCGGCAGGTAGCCTAGTGGTTAGAGTGTAGGGGCGGCAGGTAGCCTAGTGGTTAGAGTGTAGGGGCGGCAGGTAGCCTAGTGGTTAGAGTGTAGGGGCGGCAGGTAGCCTAGTGGTTAGAGTGTAGAGGTGGCAGGTAGCCTAGTGGTTAGAGTGTAGGGGCGGCAGGTAGCCTAGTGGTTAGAGTGTAGAGGTGGCAGGGTAGCCTAGTGGTTAGAGTGTAGGGGCGGCAGGTAGCCTAGTGGTTAGAGTGTAGGGGCGGCAGGTAGCCTAGTGGTTAGAGTGTAGGGGCGGCAGGTAGCCTAGTGGTTAGAGTGTAGGGGCGGCAGGTAGCCTAGTGGTTAGAGTGTAGGGGCGGCAGGTAGCCTAGTGGTTAGAGTGTAGGGTGGCAGGTAGCCTAGTGGTTAGAGTGTAGGGGCGGCAGGTAGCCTAGTGGTTAGAGTGTAGGGGCGGCAGGTAGCCTAGTGGTTAGAGTGTAGGGGCGGCAGGTAGCCTAGTGGTTAGAGTGTAGGGTGGCAGGTAGCCTAGTGGTTAGAGTGTAGGGGCGGCAGGTAGCCTAGTGGTTAGAGTGTAGGGGTGGCAGGTAGCCTAGTGGTTAGAGTGTAGGGGCGGCAGGTAGCCTAGTGGTTAGAGTGTAGGGGCGGCAGGTTGCCTAGTGGTTAGAGTGTAGAGGCGGCAGGTAGCCTAGTGGTTAGAGTGTAGGGCGGCAGGTAGCCTAGTGGTTAGAGTGTAGGGCGGCAGGTAGCCTAGTGGTTAGAGTGTAGGGGCGGCAGGTAGCCTAGTGGTTAGAGTGTAGGGGCGGCAGGTAGCCTAGTGGTTAGAGTGTAGAGGTGGCAGGGTGGCCTAGTGGTTAGAGTGTAGGGCGGCAGGGTAGCCTAGTGGTTAGAGTGTAGGGGTGGCAGGTAGCCTAGTGGTTAGAGTGTAGAGGCGGCAGGTAGCCTAGTGGTTAGAGTGTAGGGGTGGCAGGTAGCCTAGTGGTTAGAGTGTAGGGGCGGCAGGTAGCCTAGTGGTTAGAGTGTAGAGGTGGCAGGTAGCCTAGTGGTTAGAGTGTAGAGGTGGCAGGTAGCCTAGTGGTTAGAGTGTAGAGGCGGCAGGTAGCCTAGTGGTTAGAGTGTAGAGGTGGCAGGTAGCCTAGTGGTTAGAGTGTAGAGGTGGCAGGTAGCCTAGTGGTTAGAGTGTAGAGCCGGCAGGTAGCCTACTGGTTAGAGTGTAGGGGCGGCAGGTAGCCTAGTGGTTAGAGTGTAGGGGCGGCAGGTAGCCTAGTGGTTAGAGTGTAGAGGTGGCAGGTAGCCTAGTGGTTAGAGTGTAGAGGTGGCAGGTAGCCTAGTGGTTAGAGTGTAGGGGGCAGGTAGCCTAGTGGTTAGAGTGTAGAGGTGGCAGGGTAGCCTAGTGGTTAGAGTGTAGGGGCGGCAGGTAGCCTAGTGGTTAGAGTGTAGGGGCGGCAGGTAGCCTAGTGGTTAGAGTGTAGGGCGGCAGGTAGCCTAGTGGTTAGAGTGTAGAGGCGGCAGGGTAGCCTAGTGGTTAGAGTGTAGGGGCGGCAGGTAGCCTAGTGGTTAGAGTGTAGAGGTGGCAGGTAGCCTGGTGGTTAGAGTGTAGGGGTGGCAGGTAGCCTAGTGGTTAGAGTGTAGGGGCGGCAGGTAGCCTAGTGGTTAGAGTGTAGGGGCGGCAGGTAGCCTAGTGGTTAGAGTGTAGAGGCGGCAGGTAGCCTAGTGGTTAGAGTGTAGGGCGGCAGGTAGCCTAGTGGTTAGAGTGTAGAGGCGGCAGGGTAGCCTAGTGGTTAGAGTGTAGGGGCGGCAGGTAGCCTAGTGGTTAGAGTGTAGGGGCGGCAGGTAGCCTAGTGGTTAGAGTGTAGGGGCGGCAGGTAGCCTAGTGGTTAGAGTGTAGGGGCGGCAGGTAGCCTAGTGGTTAGAGTGTAGGGGCGGCAGGTAGCCTAGTGGTTAGAGTGTAGGGGCGGCAGGTAGCCTAGTGGTTAGAGTGTAGGGGCGGCAGGTAGCCTGGTGGTTAGAGTGTAGGGGCGGCAGGTAGCCTAGTGGTTAGAGTTTAGGGGCGGCAGGTAGCCTAGTGGTTAGAGTGTAGGGGTGGCAGGTAGCCTAGTGGTTAGAGTGTAGGGGCGGCAGGTAGCCTAGTGGTTAGAGTGTAGGGACGGCAGGTAGCCTAGTGGTTAGAGTGTAGGGGCGGCAGGTAGCCTAGTGGTTAGAGTGTAGGGCGGCAGGTAGCCTAGTGGTTAGAGTGTAGGGGCGGCAGGTAGCCTAGTGGTTAGAGTGTAGGGGCGGCAGGTAGCCTAGTGGTTAGAGTGTAGGGGCGGCAGGTAGCCTAGTGGTTAGAGTGTAGAGGTGGCAGGTAGCCTAGTGGTTAGAGTGTAGAGGTGGCAGGTAGCCTAGTGGTTAGAGTGTAGGGGCGGCAGGTAGCCTAGTGGTTAGAGTGTAGGGGCGGCAGGTAGCCTAGTGGTTAGAGTGTAGGGACGGCAGGGTAGCCTAGTGGTTAGAGTGTAGGGACGGCAGGGTAGCCTAGTGGTTAGAGTGTAGGGACGGCAGGGTAGCCTAGTGGTTAGAGTGTAGAGGAGGTAGGTAGCCTAGTGGTTAGAGTGTAGAGGAGGTAGGTAGCCTAGTGGTTAGAGTGTAGAGGAGGTAGGTAGCCTAGTGGTTAGAGTGTAGGGACGGCAGGGTAGCCTAGTGGTTAGAGTGTAGAGGCGGCAGGTAGCCTAGTGGTTAGAGTGTAGAGGCGGCAGGTAGCCTAGTGGCTAAAGTGTAGAGGTGGCAGGGTAGCCTAGTGGTTAGAGTGTAGAGGTGGCAGGGTAGCCTAGTGGTTAGAGTGTAGAGGTGGCAGGGTAGCCTAGTGGTTAGAGTGTTGGACTGAAAGGTTGCAAGGTCGAATCCCCAGCTGATGAGGTACAAATCTGCCGTTCCGCCCCTGAACAGGCAGTTAACCCACTGTTCCTAGGCCGTCATTGAAAATAAGAATTTGTTCTTAACTGACCTGCCTAGTTACATAATAAATTAAATTTAGCGGATTTTGGTGTTTTTTTAATGACTGATTCAAGGATGTTACATTTTTCTTCAATTTCTAATTGGTTCTGTTGTAAGTCTTTATGTGGAATGTTTTTGTATAGACTTTCAAAATAAGTTTTCCAAATTCCTTCATCTAGTATCTCTTTCTCTCACTCACTCGCTCGCTCGCACGCACACACGCACGCACGCACGCACGCACGCACGCACACACACACACACACACACATACACAATACAATACAATACAATACAATACAATACAATACAATACAACCCAGTGTGTGCAGTGCTGATAGCATTGAGTGAGAGGTTAATGTGGGGACTCACCACATCAGATGAATGTTCCCATGGTTACTCTGGTTTTATGCCACTCCTCATGTTGCATCAAACAATCTATCTCGTTTTGTACCAGGGAATTTCTCTGTGTCATTTTGATGGCTAAAGATAATGGTGGGTCAGGAAATGAATACTGAGGCGGAGATAAGCAGCTATGTTTACAGCAAGTTGGAGTATTTTTGGGGGGGGGACAAAATGAAAATAGAAGTCGTAGAAAATCAACAGACTAAATATGCTCCTATACCTCCTTTGTTGAGCTCTGGGAATACGTGGTACAATGCACGGAGCTAGAACACTTCAGTCATCTGCTCACGTCTTCAGATGTATTGTGAAAATCCCTGTGTGTGTGTGTGTGTGTCTGTGTGTTGGAGTGTCTGTAGTATGTGTGTGTGTGTGTGTGTGTGTGTGTGTGTGTGTGTGTGTGTGTGTGTGTGTGTGTGTGTGTGTGTGTGTGTGTGTGTGTGTGTGTGTGTGTGTGTGTGTGTGTGTGTGTGTGTGTGTGTGTGTGTGTGTGTGTGTGTGTGTGTGTGTTGGAGTGTCTGTAGTATGTGTGTGTGTTGGAGTGTCTGTAGTATGTGTGTGTGTGTGTGTGTGTGTGTTGGAGTGTCTGTAGTATGTGTGTGTGTGTGTGTGTGTGTGTGTGTGTGTGTGTGTGTGTGTGTGTGTGTGTGTGTGTGTGTGTGTGTGTGTGTGTGTGTGTGTGTGTGTGCATATACGTAGTCAATGCAAATAGTCTGAGTAGCCATTTGATTAACTGTTCAGGAGTCTGATGGCTCGGAGGTAGAAGCTGTTCAGCAGTCTGATGGCTCGGAGGTAGAAGCTGTTCAGGAGTCTGATGGCTCGGAGGTAGAAGCTGTTCAGGAGTCTGATGGCTCGGAGGTAGAAGCTGTTCAGGAGTCTGATGGCTCGGAGGTAGAAGCTGTTCAGGAGTCTGATGGCTCGGAGGTAGAAGCTGTTCAGGAGTCTGATGGCTCGGAGGTAGAAGCTGTTCAGCAGTCTGATGGCTCGGAGGTAGAAGCTGTTCAGGAGTCTGATGGCTCGGAGGTAGAAGCTGTTCAGGAGTCTGATGGCTCGGAGGTAGAAGCTGTTCAGGAGTCTCATGGCTCTGAGGTAGAAGCTGTTCAGGAGTCTGATGGCTCGGAGGTAGAAGCTGTTCAGGAGTCTGATGGCTCGGAGGTAGAAGCTGTTCAGCAGTCTGATGGCTCGGAGGTAGAAGCTGTTCAGCAGTCTGATGGCTCAGAGGTAGAAGCTGATCAGGAGTCTGATGGCTCGGCGGTAGAAGCTGTTCAGGAGTCTGATGGCTCGGAGGTAGAAGCTGTTCAGCAGTCTGATGGCTCGGAGGTAGAAGCTGATCAGGAGTCTGATGGCTCGGCGGTAGAAGCTGTTCAGGAGTCTGATGGCTCGGAGGTAGAAGCTGTTCAGCAGTCTGATGGCTCGGAGGTAGAAGCTGATCAGGAGTCTGATGGCTCGGCGGTAGAAGCTGTTCAGGAGTCTGATGGCTCGGAGGTAGAAGCTGATCAGCAGTCTGATGGCTCGGAGGTAGAAGCTGTTCAGCAGTCTGATGGCTCGGAGGTAGAAGCTGTTCAGGAGTCTGATGGCTCGGAGGTAGAAGCTGTTCAGGAGTCTGATGGCTCGGAGGTAGAAGCTGTTCAGGAGTCTGATGGCTCGGAGGTAGAAGCTGTTCAGCAGTCTGATGGCTTGGAGGTAGAAGCTGTTCAGGAGTCTGATGGCTGGGGGGGCAGAAGCTGTTCAGCAGTCTGATGGCTCGGAGGTAGAAGCTGTTCAGGAGTCTGATGGCTGGGGGGGTAGAAGCTGTTCAGCAGTCTGATGGCTCAGAGGTAGAAGCTGTTCAGGAGTCTGATGGCTGGGGGGGTAGAAGCTGTTCAGGAGTCTGATGGCTGGGGGGTAGAAGCTGTTCAGCAGTCTGATGGATGGGGGTAGAAGCTGTTCAGCAGTCTGATGGATTGGGGTAGAAGCTGTTCAGCAGTCTCATGGCTCGGGTGTAGAAGCTGTTCAGGAGTCTCATGGCTCGGAGGTAGAAGCTGTTCAGGGGCCTTTTGGAACTGGACTCCCGCTTGCCAGGTGGTAGCAGAGAGATTTTTGGGGGCTTTCCTCTGGCACCACCTACTATATAGGTCCTAGATGGCAGTAAGCTTGACCCCAGTGGGCCGTATGCATTATCCTCTGTCGCGCCTTACGGTCGGATGCAGAGCAGTTGCCATACCAGGCGGTGATGCAACCGGCCAGGATGATCTCGATGGTGCAGCTGTAGAACTTTTTGAAGAACTGCAATATCTTTTCAGCGTCTTGAGGGGGGAAGAAGCGCTGTCGTGGACATGGAGGAACTTGAAGCTCTCATCCCGCCCCACTACAACCCCATCGATGTTGATGGGGGCGTGCTCCGTCTCCTTTGACTTGCTTACGTCGAGGGAGAGGTTGTTGTCCTGACACCACACTGCCAGGTCTCTGACCTCCTCCTTATAGGCTGCCTGATCGTCGGCGGTGATAAACTTAATGAGGAGAAACACAGAGACAATGTCAGCTCCCTTATGATTCTTAGCCTGTAGACTTCACTGTTAATCATTCTGGCAGTGTTGGGGAGAGAGAGAGAGAGAGAGAGAGAGAGAGAGAGAGAGAGAGAGAGAGAGAGAGAGAGAGAGAGAGAGACGAGAGGAGAGGTAAGGGATCATAGGAGAGAGGGGTAAGAGAGTTGTTATCCAAAAAAAAATACAGAATTAGAGTTGGATAAATGTAGATTAACTTGCATTTTTTTTGCAAGGATTTATGATGATACTAACCTCAACATTAAAACCTCCAATCCAAATCACAATTCCATTCCAAAACCTTGATTTTGGACAAAATGACCTGAATGAACTATGTTGTTTCTTTGGCTATGCCGGATTAAGTGATTAAGTTAATAGCAGTGATGCTATTACTGTGTAAATCCAGTAGGGCAACATCTGAAAAATAGTGCACTTGGTAGTGTCTTTGGCTATGCCGGACTTTGATATGACATGCTATTCTATAAAATCCTTTCTCTGTAATTAATAATACCTGATTGAGCTAATCATGTAAATGTAATTAACTACAACGTCAGGGCACCACAAAATAATATTCATAGAGCTGTTATCTTCCGATTAAACTCTTAAAGACCTAGTAATATTTCACATCAATTGCAGTCAATATTAATCATCGCCTTATTTCAGTCTCATCTGAAAGTTGTAAATTCTTGGTTATCTTCACAAACCCTGGCTAACAAGTTGAATCAGCAATACAAAATTGGGTGTAATTATTTATTTACTAAACACTTAACTAATCACACAGAATTACATATACACAGAATTAATCATACCTCATAAAGGAAAATGTCCCTAGCGGACGGAACAGATATGACAGCTGGTTACCCAAAGATAAGGGGGCTGGGTTTGAGTGAAAGAGCGGGAAGACTGAGGAACAAAGTGAGAAGTGATGTCTCTATCGTAAATGCAGGATCTTATGCATTCTAAATTACAGCCCATTTGGAAAAGGAAAATGCAATTGATGTTTACTCTGAGCTGCGCTACAGTAGGTTGGTGGTAGATGGAAGGCCGTGTTGCCCCACAGAGCCCTTTGTCCTTTGAAGAATGTCTCTGCTGGTAAATTGGAAACATTGAAGTAACGCTTTTGTGTGGTAGACGGGATACTCTGTCTGTTCTTTCCTAGCCCACGTTTGCAGCTGCTGTTGCTAACTCAACGGCTAGAAGGTATCACTTCTGTAGTGAATAAGAGTTCAAAGTTCATACCATTCCCAACCAAAGCTCACACTGTAGTTGGCTTCTTTCTGAAGTTATCTGAACCATTCTGACATTGGACCGTCGTCCTCACATCCTGGGAAACAGGAGGTTACATTTTCGTCAAGGCTTTATATAGTGGAGCGAGAACGGTGTGTCTGAAAAGTTTTATAACCCATGTCTCTTCACAGGGACGGGCCACTGACTGAGCAGAGCCCTAACCTTATGAAAACCCAAATCTCTCATTTGGAAGCTAAAATTACATTTAATCTTTTCACCAATAATCTTATATTCAAACATTTAAATTGAACAACAATTCCATGTGAATCCGATAACTACAATGTGCAGACTTTCCACTGTAGAGTTTATGTAATCTTATCATTGATGAGAATGTCTCAACTGACATCATCTACAAGTCTCTGCTCGGTAAAGCCCCGCCCTATCTCAGCTCGCTGGTCACCATAGCAGCACCCACTCGTAGCACACGCTGCAGCAGGTATATCTCACTGGTCACCCCCAAAGCCAATTCCTCCTTTGGTCGCCTTTCCTTCCAGTTCTCTGCTGCCACTGACTGGAACAAATTGAAAAATCACTGAAGCTGGAGATTCCCATCTCCCTCACTAGCTTTAAGAACCAGCTGTCAGAGCAGCTCACAGATCACTGCACCTGTTCATAGCCCATCTGTATTACAGCCCATCTATCTACCTCATCCCCACACTGTATTTATTTATTTTGCACCACAGTATCTCTACTTGCACATCCATCTTCTGCACATCTATCACTCCAGTGTTTAATTTCCATATTGTAATTACTTCGCCACCGTATTTATTGCCTTAACTCCCTGTATGTAGTATTATTGATTGCATGTTTTGTTTTACTCCATGTGTAACTCTGTGTTGTTGTTTGTGTTGAACTGCTTTGCTTTATCTTGGCCAGGTCGCAGTTGTAAATGAGAACTTGTTCTCAACTAGCCTTCCTGGTTAAATAAAGGTGTTCTCAACTAGCCTACCTGGTTAAATAAAGGTGTTCTCAACTAGCCTACCTGGTTAAATAAAGGTGTTCTCAACTAGCCTCCCTGGTTAAATAAAGGTGTTCTCAACTAGCCTACCTGGTTAAATAAAGGTGTTCTCAACTAGCCTACCTGGTTAAATAAAGGTGTTCTCAACTAGCCTACCTGGTTAAATAAAGGTGTTCTCAACTAGCCTACCTGGTTAAATAAAGGTGTTCTCAACTAGCCTACCTGGTTAAATAAAGGTGTTCTCAACTAGTCTACCTGGTTAAATAAAGGTGTTTTCAACTAGCCTACCTGGTTAAATAAAGGTGTTCTCAACTAGCCTACCTGGTTAAATAAAGGTGTTCTCAACTAGCCTACCTGGTTAAATAAAGGTGTTCTCAACTAGCCTACCTGGTTAAATAAAGGTGTTCTCAACTAGCCTTCCTGGTTAAATAAAGGTGTTCTCAACTAGTCTACCTGGTTAAATAAAGGTGTTTTCAACTAGCCTACCTGGTTAAATAAAGGTGTTCTCAACTAGCCTACCTGGTTAAATAAAGGTGTTCTCAACTAGCCTACCTGGTTAAATAAAGGTGTTCTCAACTAGCCTACCTGGTTAAATAAAGGTGTTCTCAACTAGCCTACCTGGTTAAATAAAGGTGTTTTCAACTAGCCTACCTGGTTAAATAAAGGTGTTCTCAACTAGCCTACCTGGTTAAATATAGGTGTTTTCAACTAGCCTACCTGGTTAAATAAAGGTGTTCTCAACTGGCCTACCTGGTTAAATAAAGGTGTTCTCAACTAGCCTACCTGGTTAAATAAAGGTGTTCTCAACTAGCCTACCTGGTTAAATAAAGGTGTTCTCAACCGGCCTACCTGGTTAAATAAAGGTGTTCTCAACTGGCCTACCTGGTTAAATAAAGGTGTTCTCAACTGGCCTACCTGGTTAAATAAAGGTGTTCTTAACTAGCCTACCTGGTTAAATAAAGGTGTTCTCAACTGGCCTACCTGGTTAAATAAAGGTGTTCTCAACTAGCCTACCTGGTTAAATAAAGGTGTTCTCAACTAGCCTACCTGGTTAAATAAAGGTGTTTTCAACTAGCCTTCCTGGTTAAATAAAGGTGTTCTCAACTAGCCTACCTGGTTAAATAAAGGTGTTCTCAACTAGCCTACCTGGTTAAATAAAGGTGTTCTCAACTAGCCTTCCTGGTTAAATAAAGGTGTTCTCAACTGGCCTACCTGGTTAAATAAATACATAAATAATATTCAGAACTGACATCATATTCATTAAGTACCACATATGTTCAATTGGTCGGATTACCAGAATATAGTTCATTTCCCCACACCTTCTGATGTTCCCAGAATCTCTATGTTAACCAAGGGTTTTGCAAATGTCACATTAGTAGGGTAGAGAGAGGAAAAAGGGGGGAGGTATTTATGACTGTCATAAACCTACCGCCCAGGCCAACGTCATGACAACTATTACTACCAAGCAATTAAAACTTCTAAGGACTAGCAATTAAAACTTCTAACAAACTGAAACCTGCAGAAGAAACACAGTGGAACCATCCAACACAGCACTGAGTGAGTAATGTTCATTCTGAACCTACTTCTGAAGCCAAAAGGTAAAAGACACTAATCTGTAGGTAAAGATGTTGTAAAAAGACAAGTAAATAAAGCTCATAAGCACATGTCAGCACCTTCAATTAGCACTGAGGTGAGGAGTCAGATGTGTGAAAACTCTTGAACTCTTGAATTTCACAGCCCCCCCCCGCCACACACACCCAAATGCAGAGGTCTTTGAACCCCATAAGGTTTATCCAGAGGTCATTACAATAGAGAATCCCGTGGATATTAAAAATAACCCTGCAAGGAATAAGTACAAAGAAAAGCTCCTCAGGGACAATCCAGAGACACTATTTGCTGACTGCTACAAGGAGGAGAACGTACAACTTCATTTTCCCTGGTACAGTGATGATCATGTACAGGTACAGATATTGGTGTGCAAAAGAGCAGAAAAGTAAATAAATAAAAATTGTGGGGATGAGGGAGGTGAAAATGGGTGGGCTATTTACCAATAGATTAAGTACAGCTGCAGCGATCGGTTAGCTGCTCAGATAGCTGATGTTTGAAGTTGGTGAGGGAGATAAAAGTCTCCAACTTCAGCGATTTTTGCAATTCATTCCAGTCACAGGCAGCAGAGTACTGGAACGAAAGGCGGCCGAATGAGGTGTTGGCAGTGTCACAGTGTCCAATGACGGGCCGAAAGTATATAGAATGGTGTCGTCTGCATAGAGGTGGATCAGGGAATCGCCCGCAGAAAGAACAACATCATTGATATATACAGAGAAAAGAGTCGGCCCGAGAATTGAACCCTGTGGCACCCCCATAGAGACTGCCAGAGGACCGGACAGCATGCCCTCAGATTTGACACACTGAACTCTGTCTGCAAAGTAATTGGTGACCCAGGCAAGGCAGTCATCCGAAAAACCGAGGCTACTGAGTCTGCCGATAAGAATCTGGTGATAGACAGAGTCGAAAGCCTTGTCAAGGTCGATGAAGACAGCTGCACAGTACTGTCTTTTATCGATGGCGGTTATGATGTCGTTTAGTACCTTGAGTGTGGCTGAGGTGCACCCGTGACCGGCTCGGAAACCAGATTGCATAGCGGAGAAGGTACGGTGGGATTCGAGATGGTCAGTGACCTGTTTGTTGACTTGGCTTTCGAAGACCTTAGATAGGCAGGGCAGAATGGATATAGGTCTGTAACAGTTTGGGTCCAGGGTGTCTCCCACTTTGAAGAGGGGGATGACTGCAGCAGCTTTCCAATCCTTGGGGATCTCAGACGATATGAAAGAGAGGTTGAACAGGCTGGTAATAGGGGTTGCGACAATGGCGGCGGATAGTTTCAGAAATAGAGGGTCCAGATTGTCAAGCCCAGCTGATTTATACGGGTCCAGGTTTTGCAGCTCTTTCAGAACATCTGTTATCTGGATTTGGGTAAAGGAGAACCTGGAGAGGCTTGGGCGAGGAGCTGCGGGGGGGCCGGAGCTGTTGACCTAGGTAGGAGTAGCCAGGCGGAAGGCATGGCCAGCCGTTGAGAAATGCTTGTTGAAGTTTTCGATAATCATGGATTTGTCGGTGGTGACCGTGTTCCCTAGCCTCAGTGCAGTGGGCAGCTGGGAGGAGGTGCTCTTGTTCTCCATGGACTTCACAGTGTCCCAGAACTTTTTGGAGTTGGAGCTACAGGATGCAAACTTCTGCCTGAAGAAGCTGGCCTTAGCTTTCCTGACTGACTGCGTGTATTGGTTCCTGACTTCCCTGAACAGTTGCATATCACGGGGACTGTTCGATGCTATTGCAGTCCGCCACAGGATGTTTTTGTGCTGGTTGAGGGCAGTCAGGTCTGGAGTGAACCAAGGGCTGTATCTGTTCTTAGTTCTGCATTTTTTGAACGGAGCATGCTTATCTAAAATGGTGAGGAAGTTACTCTTAAAGAATGACCAGGCATCCTCAACTGCCAGGTCGATTAGAAAGGCCTGCTCACAGAAGTGTTTTAGGGAGCGTTTGACAGTGATGAGGGGTGGTCGTTTGACTGCGGCACCGTAGCGGATACAGGCAATGAGGCAGTGGTCGCTGAGATCCTGGTTGAAGACAGCAGAGGTGTATTTGGAGGGCCAGTTGGTCAGGATGACATCTATGAGGGTGCCCTTGCTTACAGAGTTAGGGTTGTACCTGGTGGGTTCCTTGATGATTTGTGTGAGATTGAGGGCATCTAGCTTAGATTGTAGGACTGCCGGGGTGTTAAGCATATCCCAGTTTAGGTCACCTAACAGAACAAACTCTGAAGCTAGATGGGGGGCAATCAATTCACAAATGGTGTCCAGGGCACAGCTGGGAGCTGAGGGGGGTCGGTAGCAGGCGGCAACAGCGAGAGACTTATTTCTGGAGAGAGTAATTTTCAGAATTAGTAGTTCGAACTGTTTGGGTATGGACCTGGAAAGTATGACATTACTTTGTAGGCTATCTCTGCAGTAGACTGCAACTCCTCCCCCTTTGGCAGTTCTATCTTGACGGAAGATGTTATAGTTGGGTATGGAAATCTCTGAATTTTTGGTGGCCTTCCTGAGCCAGGATTCAGACATGGCAAGGACATTAGGGTTAGCAGAGTGCTAAAGCAGTGAGTAAAACAAACTTAGGGAGGAGGCTTCTGATGTTGACATGCATGAAACCAAGGCTTTTTCGAACACAGAATATATATATATATTAACCAGACCATCCCCTGGCATGGCACAGTGTTATATTAACCAGACCATCCCCTGGCATGGCACAGTGTTATATTAACCAGACCATCCCCTGGCACAGTGCTATATTAACCAGACCATCCCCTGGCACAGTGCTATATTAACCAGACCATCCCCTAGCACAGTGTTATATTAACCAGACCATCCCCTGGCACAGTGTCATATTAACCAGACCATCCCCTGGCACAGTGCTATATTAACCAGACCATCCCCTGGCACAGTGCTATATTAACCAGACCATCCCCTGGTACAGTGCTATATTAACCAGACCATCCCCTGGCACAGTGCTATATTAACCAGACCATCCCCTGGTACAGTGCTATATTAACCAGACCATCCCATGGTACAGTGCTATATTAACCAGACCATCCCCTGGCACAGTGCTATATTAACCAGACCATCCCCTGGCACAGTGCTATATTAACCAGACCATCCCCTGGCACAGTGCTATATTAACCAGACCATCCCCTGGCACAGTGCTATATTAACCAGACCATTCCCTGGCACAGTGCTATATTAACCAGACCATCCCCTGGTACAGTGCTATATTAACCAGACCATCCCTCTGAGGTGTTTTCAGGTTAACTAGTTGTGTCAGGTTAACTAGTGTTGTCAGGTTAACTGTTATTGTCCAGGTTAACTAGTGTTGTCAGGTTAACTAGTGTTGTCAGGTTAACTAGTGTTGTCAGGTTAACTAGTGTTATCAGGTTAACTAGTGTTGTCAGGTTAACTAGTGTTATCAGGTTAACTAGTGTTGTCAGGTTAACTGTTATTGTCCAGGTTAACTAGTGTTGTCAGGTTAACTAGTGTTGTCAGGTTAACTAGTGTTATCAGGTTAACTAGTGTTGTCAGGTTAACTAGTGTTGTCAGGTTAACTAGTGTTGTCAGGTTAACTGTTATTGTCCAGGTTAACTAGTGTTGTCAGGTTAACTAGTGTTGTCAGGTTAACTAGTGTTATCAGGTTAACTAGTGTTGTCAGGTTAACTAGTGTTATCAGGTTAACTAGTTTTGTCAGGTTAACTAGTGTTATCAGGTTAACTAGTGTTGTCAGGTTAACTAGTGTTATCAGGTTAACTAGTGTTATCAGGTTAACTAGTGTTGTCAGGTTAACTAGTGTTCTCAGGTTAACTAGTGTTATCAGGTTAACTAGTGTTGTCAGGTTAACTAGTGTTGTCAGGTTAACTAGTGTTATCAGGTTAACTAGTGTTATCAGGTTAACTAGTGTTGTCAGGTTAACTAGTGTTGTCAGGTTAACTAGTGTTGTCAGGTTAACTAGTGTTATCAGGTTAACTAGTGTTGTCAGGTTAACTAGTGTTGTCAGGTTAACTGTTATTGTCCAGGTTAACTAGTGTTGTCAGGTTAACTAGTGTTGTCAGGTTAACTAGTGTTGTCAGGTTAACTAGTGTTATCAGGTTAACTAGTGTTATCAGGTTAACTAGTGTTATCAGGTTAACTAGTGTTGTCAGGTTAACTGTTATTGTCCAGGTTAACTAGTGTTGTCAGGTTAACTAGTGTTGTCAGGTTAACTAGTGTTGTCAGGTTAACTAGTGTTATCAGGTTAACTAGTGTTGTCAGGTTAACTAGTGTTGTCAGGTTAACTGTTATTGTCCAGGTTAACTAGTGTTGTCAGGTTAACTAGTGTTGTCAGGTTAACTAGTGTTGTCAGGTTAACTAGTGTTGTCAGGTTAACTGTTATTGTCCAGGTTAACTAGTGTTGTCAGGTTAACTAGTGTTGTCAGGTTAACTAGTGTTATCAGGTTAACTAGTGTTGTCAGGTTAACTAGTGTTGTCAGGTTAACTAGTGTTATCAGGTTAACTAGTGTTGTCAGGTTAACTAGTGTTATCAGGTTAACTAGTGTTGTCAGGTTAACTGTTATTGTCCAGGTTAACTAGTGTTGTCAGGTTAACTAGTGTTGTCAGGTTAACTAGTGTTGTCAGGTTAACTGTTATTGTCCAGGTTAACTAGTGTTGTCAGGTCAACTAGTGTTGTCAGGTTAACTAGTGTTGTCAGGTTAACTAGTGTTATCAGGTTAACTAGTGTTGTCAGGTTAACTAGTGTTATCAGGTTAACTAGTGTTGTCAGGTTAACTGTTATTGTCCAGGTTAACTAGTGTTGTCAGGTTAACTAGTGTTGTCAGGTTAACTAGTGTTGTCAGGTTAACTAGTGTTATCAGGTTAACTAGTGTTGTCAGGTTAACTGTTATTGTCCAGGTTAACTAGTGTTGTCAGGTTAACTAGTGTTGTCAGGTTAACTAGTGTTGTCAGGTTAACTAGTGTTATCAGGTTAACTAGTGTTGTCAGGTTAACTAGTGTTATCAGGTTAACTAGTGTTGTCAGGTTAACTAGTGTTGTCAGGTTAACTAGTGTTATCAGGATAACTAGTGTTGTCAGGTTAACTAGTGTTGTAAGGTTAACTAGTGTTATCAGGATAACTAGTGTTGTCAGGTTAACTAGTGTTATCAGGTTAACTAGTGTTGTCAGGTTAACTGTTATTGTCCAGGTTAACTAGTGTTGTCAGGTTAACTAGTGTTGTCAGGCTAACTAGTGTTGTCAGGTTAACTAGTGTTATCAGGTTAACTAGTGTTGTCAGGTTAACTAGTGTTATCAGGTTAACTAGTGTTGTCAGGTTAACTGTTATTGTCCAGGTTAACTAGTGTTGTCAGGTTAACTAGTGTTGTCAGGTTAACTAGTGTTGTCAGGTTAACTAGTGTTGTCAAGTTAACTGTTATTGTCCAGGTTAACTGTTATTGTCCAGGTTAACTAGTGTTGTCAGGTTAACTAGTGTTGTCAGGTTAACTAGTGTTGTCAGGTTAACTAGTGTTGTCAAGTTAACTGTTATTGTCCAGGTTAACTGTTATTCATGTTATAACTGTTTTGTAGTCCAGGTAATTATTTGTTATGGTTAGTTAGCGCTAGTTGGCTGTACCTGCGCCAAAACTCCAATATTTTTCATCTTATAGCTTGTTCTCCATCTGCTTTTAAATAATGAGCCAACATGTTTTCAGGACTTATTTCCATGACTGATTAAAACTAATTTTCACATGCTCTCTATACGTAGACTATATATATATATATATATACATAATATGACATTTAAAAATGTCTTTATTCATTTGGAACTTTGGAAGTGTAATATTAACATTTAAATGTTTATTATTTAATTCACTTCTTTGGCAATGTAAACATATGTTTCCCATGCCAAAAACACTCAAGGCATTGCTCAATTTTTACATGTTTTGCCTAAAGTGACAATCCCAAATCGAACTGCCTGTAAATCAGGACACAAATCTAACTGCCTGTAGCTCAGGACACAAATCTAACTGCCTGTAGCTCAGGACACAAATCTAACTGTCTGTAGCTCAGGACACAAATCTAACTGTCTGTAGCTCAGGACCCAAATCTAACTGCCTGTAGCTCAGGACCCAAATCTAACTGTCTGTAGCTCAGGACACAAATCTAACTGTCTGTAGCTCAGGACCCAAATCTAACTGCCTGTAGCTCAGGACCCAAATCTAACTGCCTGTAGCTCAGGACCAACATCTAACTGCCAGTAGCTCAGGACCCAAATCTAACTGCCTGTAGCTCAAGCACTGAAGCAAATATAAGAATGTTCTTGATACGATTTGAAAGGAAACACTTTGAAGTTTACGTAAATGTGAAAGGAATGTAGTAGAATATAACACATTAGATCTGGTAAAATATAATACAATGAAAAAAACAGTCATTCTTTTGTATTTTTTTTGTACCATCATGTTTGAAATGCAAGAGAAAGGCCATAATGTGTATTATTCCAGCCCAGGGCGCAATTTAGATTTTGGCCACTAGATGGCAGCAGTGTGTGTGTGCAAAGTTTTAGACTGATCCAATGAACCATTGCATTTATGTTCAAAATGTTGTATCAAGACTGCCCAAATGTGCACAATTTGTTTATTAATAACTTTTCATGTTCATAACTGTGCTCTATCTCCTCAAACAATAGCATGGTATTATTTCACTGTAATAGCTACTGTAAATTGGACAGTGCAGTTAGATTAACAAGAATTTAAAGTTTCTGCCCATATCAGATATGTCTATGTCCAGGGAAATTGTCTTGTTACTTACAACATCATGCTAATCGCATTAGTTCACATTAGCTCAACCATCCCCCGGGTGGGACATCCTTAAGAGGTCTCTTAAGAGGGAGGATACATTGAGAGAGAAGGAGAAAGTTGCACTGCTAAGCAGCATGGCTTTGAGTGTGGTCTCCTTTCACCACAGCTCTAGCTGTAAGAGGGCTGGATAGAGACCAGACACACAGAGTGGCTGGTCAAGGTTGTGTGTCTTTCTCTATGTGTGTGAGCAGAAACAATGGGCCTCTCAGATTACATGTCTCTGTGTGGGAGGGGGGTGGAGGAAAGGGGGAGTCAGGGAGAGGGATAGAAAGGGGGAGGAGGGAGGAAAGGGGGAGGAAAGGAGGTGGGAGCGAAGGGGGAGGCAGGGGGGTAGAAAGGGGGAGGCAGGGAGGGGGGAAAAATGGGGGGGTAGACAGGGAGGTGGAGGCAGGGAGGGAGACAAAGGAGGAGGAAGGGGGAGGCAGGGAGGGAGACTCTCCCACAGCCGACCCCTCCTGCTCACCTCGCTAGTTTCCCTGGCGTCTGATTGGTCTATACCGGGTATATATTTACACAACGGGTTTATCAAGCCTCACCACAACTTTCAAACTCTGAAGCTCTGGAATAACAGAGGAGAAACAGACTGGACACACCAACAACGAGTTCTGGAAAACAGAGAGAGAGAAAAGAGAAGAGAAGAGAGAGAGAAGAGAGTGAGAGAGAGAGAGACAGAGAGAAAGAGACAGAGAGAGAGAGAGAGCGAGAGAGAGAGAGACAGAGAGAGACAGAGAGAGAGAGACAGAGAGAGACAGAGAGAGTCATGGGACCTTTGAGATTATAAACTCCTTGTTTTTGCTGCTGTTTAAAAGGTTACCGAACAACAACATCAATTGGACTACTAAACTACTAACTAGGATTTTGTCTAGCTGGTATGGATATATCTGAGTCTAGTTCTCCGCCAGGCCAGGATGGAGCCGGTCAGCGTCCATGGGTGTCTTCCCCCAGCCCGGGTCCTGATCGTGGGCTAAGACCCTTCGACCAGACCCCCCTCTCTGAAGGATCTGGAGACTGTGGCCCCACTGGTTCCCGTAAAGAGGCCGGTACAGGAGCCCCAGGGAGTGGACCATGGACAGGGGCAGGTAGTCCTGACTCGACCCACCCAGGAGCACCTTCCTTGGGTAGCGGTGAAGGGAAGCCAGGAGGTGAGTCGAGGATCCGTCGGCCCATGAATGCCTTCATGGTGTGGGCTAAAGACGAGAGGAAACGACTGGCCGTTCAGAACCCAGACCTCCACAATGCTGTCCTCAGCAAGATGCTGGGTAAGATTTGACACACTCTATTTACAGTGATTTATGGAACTCTTTTAGAAAACGTTTTCCTGTGGTGTCTTCGGGGTGCATTGTGTCATTTATTCAGCTTTAGAAAGAATGCTTTGTTTTTTTTTACTTAAAGGATAAATGTTTTGCCATGTCACGAACCACAATCAATCAGTTAAATCAACTCCACTTGTTGGTATGCCTTTAATCACTGTCTGTAAAATATCGTATTCAAGTCATATGCCAAAATGTGATTTATCAGCTTTTAAACCACATGTTGGATTGTTTCAATGTTTCATGTGTTCAGTAATGCTTAGTACGTAATGTAAAGCTGCCTGGTTTATTTCCAGACAGTAAGGAAGTAGACAGTTAGACTTTTATTCTGAAAACACATCACTTAGTAGCTACATCATACTGAATGTGTTTAGAGCTGCACAGATTCCATTTGGATGTAAACTGATGACAGCAAAATGTTTGATGATGATGATGATGATGCTACTGCTGCTAATGATGCTACTGCTGCTAATGATGCTACGGCTGCTAATGATGCTAATGATGCTACTCGTGCTAATGATGCTACTGCTGCTAATGATGCTACTCGTGCTAATGATGCTACTGCTGCTAATGATGCTACTGCTGCTAATGATGCTACTGCTGCTAATGATGCTACTGCTGCTAATGATGCTAATGTTAATAACAATGTATTATTATCTTTAGGTCAGTCGTGGAAGGCCCTGACTACTCTGGACAAGCGTCCCTTCGTTGAGGAGGCCGAGAGACTCCGACTCCAACACCTGACGGACCACCCCAACTACAAGTACCGCCCCCGTCGCAAGAAACAGGCCAAAAAGCTCAAACGGGTGGAACCGGGGCTACTGCTCCACAGCCTAGCCCAGGGAGAGACAGGGGAGGTCTATGGACAACCACAGGATAGTTATGTACATCCAGGCCACCATCACCCCCATCACCACCTCTTGCCTCCTCTCGTCCACTTTAGGGACCTTCACTCAGGGGACCTGGAGAGCTACGGCCTTCCCACACCGGAGATGTCCCCCCTGGATGTGATGGAGGAGACAGGAGGGGACGGAGGGGTGTTCTTTCCCCCTCACATGCAGGAGGACACGGGCCCGCATGGCGCTTGGAGTAACTACCATCATTATAACAAACACCATCACCACAACCCTCACAACCCTCACAGTAATCACCCCCGTTCTTTTAGTCAGAGTCAGGGTCATAGTCAGGGGCATAGTGGTCATGATCATCATCTTAGCCAGAGGGGCTCCTTGCTCTGTCGTCGTCCCCAGGAGAAGGGCCTCAACCTGGCTCCAGAGCCTACGAACTCTCCCAGTCTGTACTCTAACCCCCAGGGCTCCTCTATAAGCCTGTCTGAGCAAGTCAAACCTCATCTTTCTATCGGTAGTTCCACTGTGTCCTCTGGTTACTATAGTTACCTGTATAGTAGCTCTGGATCAGACACCAACCAGTCATCCCACTTCACCTCTCACCTGGGGCAGCTCTCTCCCCCACCTGAGTCCTTATCCCTGGCCCCTACATCCAACCCCTTAGCCCCCCAGTCCCTGGACTCTATACGGGACCAGCCAGGCCATGGTTCCTCAGGTCCTACGTCAACAGAGTTCTGGACAGAAGTGGATCGACATGAGTTTGACCAGTACCTCAGCGCCAGCCGGACTCGAACGGAGGAGCATGGGGGTACTCTCGTCCCTGTTTCTAATTCTTTGGAACGGTACGGGGGTGGAGCTATAGCCTTGAGGAGGAGCCCTGTCGCCTGTGAGGAGAGCCAGAACAGTCCTCTAATTTCACTTCTGTCTGATGCTAGTAGTGTTGTCTACTACAGTACCTCTATCACTGGCTAGACTCCTGGTCTTAGACTGACTTAGTGTTCAGATGTTCGCTGTAGTCTGGAATAGTCCAGTACAGCCTACCTGTGGCTCAACGGTATGTTAACAAAAATATACATACTTTTAATTCTTGAGTGACCCTTGATGTAGTTTGCACTACGAAATAGTAACAGATGTGCAAAACACTAAACTTAGGCAAGCACACCTCGTCAACAAACAAACAAAAAATGTTCAAGTATTTGAAAGAATTGGACTTTGAAGTATTTGACACAGGTCTACAGTTGAGGACTTTGATGACTTTCAGCGTAAGATTGTTTTATAGTCTGCAACAGACGACGGCAGGCCACTTAAGAATACTGAGCTCTTCTACTTACTGCCCAGACAGGCAGAACATTTATAATGACAAAACTGCTAATTTTTATTATAGCCATTTTTATACACTTCCTGTTTCCTGTTGTTTGTTTTATTTGCGTTGAATTATTTGCACTGGGTCAAAAACGTGTGCATAGGAAGACCACTAGGGTATAACCCTTTGGGTAACACATTCTCTTGACAATCCATCTTGAGATGCTCTACAGACCATTTACAAGCTATCAGAAACATTTCAACTAACTGTCTACTAACCCTAACCCTTATCCTAACCCTAACCCTAACCCTTATCCTAACCTTAACCCTAACCCTAACCCTTATCCTAACCTTAACCTTAACCCTAACCTTAACCCTTATCCTAACCCTAACCCTAACCCTTATCCTAACCCTAACCCTAACCCTAACCCTTATCCTAACCCTAACCCTTATCCTAACCCTAACCCTAACCCTAACCCTAACCCTTATCCTAACCCTAACCTTAACCCTAACCCTTATCCTAACCTTAACCCTAAACCTAACCCTAACCTTAACCCCAACCCTTATCCTAACCTTAACCCTAACCCTTATCCTAACCCAAACCTTAACCTTAACCCTAACGCTTATCCTAACCTTAACCCTAACCCTTATCCTAACCCTGACCTTAACCCGTACCTTTATTCTAAACCTACCTGAAACCTTAGCAAGCAGTTGCTCAGCAACAGATAGTTTGTTGATAGTATGACCGTCTATAGACCATCTATAGAACATCTGTAGACCATCTATAGACGTCTGTATCTATAGACCATCTGTATCTGTAGACCATCTATAGAGGATCCGTATCTATAGACCATCTGTATACCATCTACAGACCATCCACAGACCATCTACAGACCATCTATAGACCATCTGTATACCATCTACAGACCATCCACAGACCATCTACAGACCATCTATAGACCATCTATAGACCATCTGTAGACCATCTGTAGACCATCCACAGACCACCTATAGAGCATCTACAGACCATCTATAGACCATCTGTAGACCATCTATATAGGATCTGTATCTATAGACCATCCGTATCTATAGACCATCTATAAAGGATCTGTATCTATAGACTATATGTATCTATAGACTATCTGTATCTGTAGACCATCTGTATCTATAGACTATATGTATCTATAGACTATCTGTATCTATAGACTATCTGTAGACCATCTGTATCGGTAGACTATCTGTATCTGTAGACCATCTATAGACCATCTGTATCTATAGACCATCTGTAGACCATCTGTATCTGTAGACCATCTGTATCTGCAGACCATCTATACACCATCTATAGACCATCTGTATCTATAGACCAGCTGTATACCATCTGTATCTATATACCATCTGTATCTATAGACTATCTGTATCTATAGACTATATGTAGACCATCTGTATCTATAGACTATCTGTATCTATAGACCATCTGTATACCATCTGTATCTATAGACCATCTGTATCTATAGACTATCTGTATCTATAGACTATCTGTAGACCATCTGTATCTATAGACTATCTGTATCTATAGACTATCTGTAGACCATCTGTATCTATAGACTATCTGTATCTATAGACCATCTGTAGACCATCTGTATCTATAGGCTATCTGTATACCATCTGTATCTATAGACTATCTGTATCTATAGACTATCTGTAGACCATCTGTATCTATAGACTATCTGTATCTATAGACCAACAGTAGACCATCTATAGACCATCTGTATCTATAGACTATCTGTATACCATCTGTATCTATAGACTATCTGTATACCATCTGTATCTATAGACTATCTGTATCTATAGACTATCTGTAGACCATCTGTATCTATAGACCAACAGTAGACCATCTATAGACCATCTGTATCTGTAGACCATCTGTAGACCATCTGTAGACCATCTGTATCTATAGACCATCTGTAGACCATCTGTATACCATCTGTATCTATAGACCATCTGTAGACCATCTATAGACCATCTGTATCTATAGACCATCTGTAGACCATCTATATCTGTAGACCATCTGTAGACCGTCTGTAGACCATCTATAGACCATCTGTATCTGTAGACCATCTGTAGACCATCTATATCTGTAGACCATCTGTAGACCGTCTGTAGACCATCTATAGACCATCTGTATCTGTAGACCATCTGTAGACCGTCTGTCCAGATAAAGTGTGACCAAACGTTGTCATGAAACCGTTTTTAAAAAGGGACTACATAGTTTGCAGATGAAGATATCAAGGCCATGTGACTGTATCAGGTCTGCAGTAGTAGTTAGGAGTTTATTTTGAACAACTTTTTCTATTTACATCAAACAGTTGAATAATCCTATTTTAATTTCAGTCACCACACATGAAAGGGCAATCTGGGATTAGGGAATCAATTGAAGGACTTTTAAATGAATGACATACAGCCTCTGTACCAAAACGGGTGGGTGACAGCTTTGTTGTTGTTTGTTTCCCAGAATGCCCCTTTAAAGACCATGTTGAGCAGGTCATAAATCATGTTCTTTTGGTAATAATTATAATATAATGATTATCTCTGAACAAAAAGCAAAGTTTGGAATAAAACAAACTACACCATCTCTCTGCAATGAAATACCAAAAGGCAAAAATAAAATGCATTTATTTCATACAGTATGTCATTGTAATTATAACATTACTGTGACTCGGGATTATTTAAAAAAAAAACATTTTATACTTCAGTTGTTGTTGTTTTTATTGAAAAGGGCATTTTTAAATGAATTATGTTGCTTTAAAAAATATTTTACATAATAAAATGAAAGTTATTTCTAGAATGAATGGTTTTATACTTCCTTTCACTTAGTTTAAGATTTGATATTGGCTGCTTTGTTTGTTATAGAAATTATTCTCTAAACATTTGTTGGAAAACTCTGTTTTCTCTTAAAACCATTTTGAATCTTATTTTTTTTTCTTTTTTTTTCTGCTTCTTCAGTCTCAGTTCCTGGTTGTAAAAGTTTGACGTTGTTTCCACAATGTGTTATGTAAATCTATGGCCTTTTCCATCGAATGAAAGAGAAAGACAATCTCTCCCGTGTGTAAACTTAAAGTCGACCGACTGTCAGAATCCATCCTGGTGGAGTTCTGATCACCACTAAATTAGTTTGGCTTTTACAAACCCATTATTCGCTTAAACCGCTGACTGAAAGAAAAACTTTTTTTTTTTTTTAGCAAGAAAGAAACAACAGAATGCAAAAAAGGTAAGTCCCAAATGACATTCTATTTCCTATTTAGTGCACTACTTTTGGCCAGGGCCTATAAGAACCCTATTCCCTATTTAGTGCACTACTTTTGGCCAGAGTTATAGGCCCAGGGAAAAAAGGATGGCATTTGGGAGGCAGACAGTTTCTCGCCCCTCGCCGCGCGGCTCTCAACTCAAGGAGAGAAGAAAAGTGGATCTGAGAGAAAAAGCTTTTTTAACATTTTTTATTATTGTTTCCAGAACACATTTGGATTAGAGAAAAAGAGATGTTGATTTCTTAATCCCTTATGAGGATCT